>NW_028300479.1:35263-52464 GCF_049724085.1 Artemia sp. Qi Xiang Cuo
TGTGAAATTTATCTCAATTAATCAGCAGTTGTACCGAACCAATCCTGCTCAATTCATCCTCAGGGCTATGCTGTGGTGTTTCTCCTCCCCATAGTATAGTGCAGACCGTTTGATATCATTATATTATCCCTACTTGTTTTAGTTTTCTATTTGTGTAAAGCTTTTTCCAATAGGCTAGGCAATGATTAGAAGTCCTCCAAAAAAAGTCCCCCCAGATAACAATGAAACTGATACCCATCTTGGCTGATCAACTTGACTATCTCAAAGTTCAAATGATAGCTCAAATTCTTAGAATAGGACAATGATAAGTGTAGGGGCTAATGTAATCATAAATGATGATAATAGGTTTCAAGAGCTCCTCTTTAGAAGCTATAAAAAAAGGAAAAAAATCTCCCCAATCAAAACTAGTTACTCCCTCCCTGCCAAAGATGCTCCTTCCCAAAACTTAAGAATTTACCTTAGAATTACTCCTACTACTATCTGTGAAATAGAAAAGATTGGTGAAATAAGAGTTGTAATTTTCAAATTTCTAAAATCAATGTTCTCTTTTAATATTTACAGGGATGGATATCTACTAAAATCTCTCCAAGATCAGAATTCAATAGACGCAGCTATTAACCTAAAATCCCTTCTGAACACCCTAATTAATGCAACTAAATGGAACCCAAAACAATCACCAACAAAAATGGTTCTTTATAATGTGCCCCCAAAAATATCCATTCAGGGGTTAAAATAAGGACTCTAAGATAGGGCTGGCACCATAATCCTAATTGAAAATGATACCCAACTCCGCAAATCTACTTCTAATGGTCTAGAAAAAAGTATGTCCTTCCTATTTACACCGAAGTGAAAAATTAATGTCCCGGAAAAATTATTCCTATTTGGGCAAATCAAACCCCACAAGGAATACAAGGCTAGGCCTATCCAGTGTCATAAGAGCCTCAAACTGGAACCCACAGCAAACAAATGGAATTAAATTCTCCTAGAGTGTATCAATTGTAAAGTATTCCAACCTAAAGAGTTGACAACTTGCAACAACACTCAGCCTACATGCATCAATTGCAAAGGCCCGCACGAATCTACAAATAAATCCCTAGGCCTTGCATATAGAAAAATAGCTCTAACACTCTAAATAGAAACAGAGAAGGCCATCCCATACCCATTTGCAGCAATGGAAGAAAATACTGCCCAACAATACCAAATAAAGCCCTTAATGAAACCAACCGAAGACCCCCACTCCTATACCCGTAATGCATGCAGTACCCAGGATATAACGCCATCCTCCAATTCCCTTTGCTCAAGGTCCTATCACAAGGACTTACCAATACCACTCTCCCCACTGTCCAGGTAGATCAGTTCAGCCTTTCACCCCTTTCTGAGTAAAACCACCCACAACACCCAGCCCGGAAATGAAACCTCAACTGACATAAAGGTTGCAAAGACAACAATGCACTTCCCTTATATCAGATTATTCCTTCTAAACTGTTATGTAGTTTAGGCCATTAACATAGATCAACTACAGAAAATAAAAATCATTGCAGAATTGGAAAAAATTTACATCCCTGATAATATGCTCATTCAAGCAATAAAAGATCTTGCTTTAGTTTTAACAAAGCTGAACATTAATACATAGTCACATTAAAAATAAATCAACTACGCAACACATATTAATACTCCAGTGGAATGTAAGGTGACTCACTGAAAATAATTTAAATGAAGTAAAATCATTTATGAATATTAATCCCATTAATATTGCTTGCCTCCAGGAAATTCCTTTAACCCAAAATCAAAAAATTAAGTTTATGGAATATACTATCATGAGAAAGGATAGATCATCAGAGAGAAAAAGAGGTGGCGTATCTTTATTAGTTAAAAATAATATAAAAATATGTGGCATCATTTTTCCAGATTTTGCGAATGATGTTCATTCAATTGGCGTCAGTGTTTGGCTGAATAATATAAAAACCTACATAATAAGCTTTTATAACCCCAATAGTCGAACTTCAGATGCCATGGATTTTGTTAATTATATAACTAATTCTTATAAGTTAAAAAATATCATTATTTGTGGAGATTTCAATGCCCACAGCTTTTTGTGGGGGAATAAACCAGCAAATAAAGCTGGTAAATTCATTGAGCTTATGACTTCAAATAATAATGAATTAGCTGTTGCTACCCCTTCAAACCTGAATACGTATTTCAACCCCAAAAGTGGCAGATTCTCCACAATTGACCTACAAAATGTGTCTTTAAATATTTTGAATAAAATTTATATAGTCAATATTGACAGTCTATATACTGACCACTTTGCTATAGTTTGCTTCCCAAATGAACCTGCTGAAACTCTTTTACATACCTCCAAATATATCAACACTAAAGAAAATTGGTCTATGTTCCAAAATAACCAAAATGTGGAAATTATAAGTTTCACCCAAAATTCGTGCATTTCAAACACAACAGTTGACATACACGCTGAAGTATTGACATCCTTGCTAATAAATACAGCTAATCATGGTATTTTCTGGATAACACCTATGAGAATATTCCCCAAACACATTCCGGAAGCATGGTGGACAAATGAGTGCCAAAATAAATGGAGTATAAAAATGGCTGACAGGACAGAGTTCCTAAAAAACCATCACCTACTACATATCTAAAAAAATTACAAGCGGAATCTAACATAAAAAGGACTATGATAGATGCTAAATATAAATACTGGAATAATTTTGCAAATAATCTCTCCAGAGTTACGCATGCGGCAACTATACATAAAGTCATAAGCCACATCTGTGGGAAAAAGACTTCCTCCAACCCACTCCTGTATGAGCCTATACATAATAATACCCATTTCGACCGATGGTGACAAATAATGTTTTAGATCATGTGTAGCACATTCGTCCTGCTCAGTACTACCTTACGAAAATCGCCTATAACCCTACGAATGCGAGTTAATCATTTTGACAAATTATAACGCGCCCACTTATCTAGATAAAGAATGGAATTTATTCTCTGGGGAGGCGAGGTTGTGTTTTCAGAGTCAATATCATCGATTCTATGCATGAGTCGATGATATTCACACTTTGAATTCATACTCCTCCACGGAATTCAACTTATATTCTACAAATGAACTATCGAAATCATCCCCTGCTCAGTATTAAGTTGTGTAATCAAATCAAAATAGATGGACCACGTTTTGTGGGAAGCCTGGGGAGAAATTCAAGGCCCATGCAGCCTTTAATTTGCTAGGTTTTGGCGGTGCCCTCGGATTTTCTATGAAAAATCGACCCATGTCCTAATCAAGATGGATATTATCCAAAACAAGAAATTACCAGTACAGAAGCGTCTAATTATATGAAATATTTTGTCTTAGTGCAGATTATAATTATTTTAGGCCTACACATAAAATAGGATGCCAGTGTAATTAAGTGCTGCACGCTTGCTTATTCATGTGTTTCTTACTCGAGAAATATAATGTAAAATTAAGTTGTATAACGATTACTAGCTACGCTTTAAAGTTATATCTCAACCAGTCATAGAGGTATATCACGACCAGAATAAAGCTCGGAAGTCCTAACTTTACTTTCCTAACCTATCTAGTCATAAAATATTTATTCTGTTTTACGCCTACAAGTCAGTTTTCTTTGGCCAATGCCACAAAATGATTACATATTAAGAAATAACCTAATTAAAAATTAAAGTGCCTTTGAAAAAAAAATATATAATAATAACAAAGCAGTAAACGAACGAATTTTGCAAAAAATAGGTACAGGTAATGATAAATTAATTTTAGAAACAAACAATAAGATGAGGCCTAAGAATATCATCATAACTCTCGTTGTTCACGCAGTGGCCCAAGATATTGTAAAACATGGAGTAATATTCAAGCATGAAAATTCATTGCTAGCTAGCCATGACGCATGGAAGATCTTTATGAAATTGGACCCCAAACCCTTCGAGACCTTGTTTCAACAAGTAACAAGACTAGAAAAACACACGAATGAACTCAAAGAATCGACCAATTTCTGGTGGAACATACTATTGGCGGTATGTTTCGTATTCGCGACTTCCCTGACCATAAGAACCTTATTGACATGTAATTACGGAAAAATCCCGAGACTAAGAAGGTGAAAACCAAGAGAATAACACGGGGAAACAGCTGAAATACAGAAGTTAAGCCCGGAACCCCATGAGAACGTCTAAGCCAAAAAATAGGGAAGACATTAGAAAACGAGTGGGTATAGAGGTCTCCACTCATCCTTGCTATGTCTTGTTCTCTCATTGTAGTATCATTTACGTAAAATCGTGTGGTTATGACGCTGCAACATGCGTTTCTTAAACAGCACGGACGTGCGTGAACAATGCAGGCATGAAATAAGTTGTAAAATTAGACCTCAAAATTAACCATGTAGCATAAACTCTGTTTAAAGTATTATTCTAAACCTATTGTAAAAATAAATAAGTATGTAAAGAATTTAAAATAGAGTTTATATAGTAGTGTATATTAGAAAGTATGATAAGAGACAACGCTTAAAGCTGAAAGGTTACTATTTTATGGCGTCGATTAGGCTATTAAAACTTCGAAGAAATGTCGAAGTATTTAATTTTTCAATGAGAATTGTGGTGTTTTATTATAAATAATACGATGAAAAAATTTAGTTTTATGTACTAATATTTGTGTATTTATTTAACTCTGTCTCATAGCGTAAAATTCATGTACCTGATCAATACGTGACTTATTTGTACTATAAGTATTTACTTTAAAGAACGTGTGATTCTGCCTCGTTATTTTTATTACAGGAAGCGGATTGACACATTGGATATCGAGCATTAAAATGAGTTGCCCAGTGCAGATACAACCTAGTAGCATCTATTTTCATCATACCTCAACCGTCGAAGAGTACTCTCCATACACTCCAGGCAATTTTCATCCCAGCTTCTTCCACGAAAACAACAGTTACCTTTGATCATTGTTTCTTCGACCATGAACCATATTACGTATCAGGTAACATTATATTTGAATCTCAGTATCCAGCGCATTATCGAACTATATAATCACATAAATTCTAAGAACCCCAACGATCAGTACAAGATATAAATACAGAAATATCGCCCTTGATAATCATTATGGACCCCAGATCATTTGACTGTATAGTGATGATATTTGAAGTTAAAGGATATTTAATGATATTTGAAGTTAAATGATATTTGAAGATATTTGAAGTTGAAATTAAAGACTATATGTTGAAAGAGTCACTATAGTTTGATGCCAACCCGTTCCAAATCCAAACTTCAATTCCCCCGTGATTAACCTAGGAATCACCGCAAAGGTTAATCGACGCAAGCCATGAGCCAACTATCTTATAAAAGGCACAAATGAACAATTTTACGCGAGAATACATTTCCTATGTGCCTCAAAATATCCTAAAAATGATATGCTGAGAAAAAAATAAACGCACTCCCAGTGTTCGACCCCTTCATGATAAGGCACCCTATGAACTATCAAAAAAGAAGCAGGTGAGAATGAACCCTGATAGCATATGCCAACACCTGTAGTAGGAAGCATAATTTCTCAGTTGACAATAAGAGAAAACTTGTCGTATGAACACAATCAGGCTCGAACTGTTCCATGAAGAAACCATAACGTAAGTGCTTTAAAAAATGTTGCCAAGACAAAAAGAGTGAAGGACAATAATTTAGAACAGAAGGATTAAGTACACTAAAGACTCGAAGGTGACGAAATAGATGTGAATTTACATATGTTACTTCTTAATAACTTTGATAACTCAAAAATATCCTATTATTAACGTTGCGTAACAAACAGTCCAAGCGAAAGTGTTTTTGTCACCAGTGAAAATGGTAAACATAATATTGTTTGTTATAAATCATTCATGTATGTACCGCTAGATGTTCAAGTAGAATTAGGTGTAGTATTATCATGTTATTCATTTAATGTAGCGTAGATAGAATGTAGTATGCCATATAGACAGCAAAATATAAAAAAAGCCTTGTAAAAAGCGAATTCAAAAAAACTTATGTAAAGGTAGAATAGCCCCAACCTTGTTGGAAATGTAAAAGTAATCAGTGTTAGATGTAGAAAAAAAATATTTAGTCTAGTAGTTAGCTTAGAACCATGAATAATCTTAGTCCGGTAGATGAATTTTAGATAGGGATGTAAAAAAAAAAGAAAAAGAAAAGTAATAGAGAAATTTTTTAGCACTCCTGATTAAGCCATAACATAAATATAGAATAATTAAGTAGAGGAAATTGTTAATAAATTGCGAACATTTTAAATCCCAAAGGCAAGCAATTACTAATGACGGGGCGTCAATAATTGATGGGAAGGGTAATATGTACCATGAGTAAAATGCGATGTATTTAAAATACCAAAATAAAGTTCCTTCTTTCTAAAGATAATTCCGTCTTCCTATAATTAAGTCAAACCTAGTTTCAAAAATGAAAAGTCCTTAATCAGCAAAGAAAAAAAATGCAGTCTTTGGATTTCGCTAAGACAGTGAGCAATAAAAAAGATGCTACGCACAATACTTCTAAGGAAGTTTAAACGATAGGAACCGTTTGAACGCCTAAATCATCAAAAATAGTTAAGAAACATTATTGGACGAAAGGTTCGCATCCCTGGACCACTTGGGCCAATTATGAGCCAGTTCTTACAGCGCAGGACTGAAGAGCTACGTTTGATAGTGGGGTAAAAATGCTTTTCGAAAAGATTCGTAACGTAGAATCAGGACCGCTTAGACAAATTTACTCGGCGTACGATTTTGGCAATTTTTTGATTGTTGTATCTCTGTCACCATCGTTGTCGTTTGAAGTGACTCACTGCTGTGCACCTAAATATGTAAGTCCCAATAAACCTATTGTTTTTACCTGTGTTTATTTCATTTTATGTGCCCGCATCTAGTCTATAAACAGGTAATTAGTTCGCAAAATCTCCAAGGACGTTCCCAGGGAATCTGATATCCAGATAGCTCGAGAAAAAAGGCCACATTTATGTGTCTACTCTATTTTCTCCCATTAATTGAGGGTGGCGCTAGCCTAGTTGACACAATCTTTCGCGCTATAAGCGGCGCAATCGGAGAACCTATAAAGTGTAAGTTCTCAGCTTTAAGGTACGATATTAGGTTCCCTGAAATGCTGAATATGACGGTGTGATTTTCATTAAGGCTCTATAACTTTTAGGGGGTCTTTCCCTCTTTTTTTGAAAATAAGCAAAATTTTCTCAGGTGCGTAACTTTTGATAGGCGCGTAACTTGACGAAACTTATATATTTGAAATCAGCGTTAAAATATGATTCTTTTGATGTATCTATTGGTATCAAAATTCCGTTTTCTACAGTTTCGGTTACCATTGAACCGGGTCGCTCCTTACTTACAGTTCGTTACCACGAACTGTTTGAAAGACGGTCTACCTCGTGAACTATATAAAGCTGCTGATCAGATTGTTGCTGCTCAGCTCAAACCACTGATTGACCAAATATGGACCAGAAAATTTCTCAAATACCTGGAAAGTTTCATTCCTTCTCCCTTTCATCAAAAAGGGTGACAAATCAAAATGTAAGATTCACCGTGGAATCACTCTCACTGATATTGTAGCAAAGTTGTTTGTCATTCTTCTCCTCTATATATGTAAACAGGCCCAAGAAGAGAGAATGAGAATAGAACAAGCTGCCTTTCGAACCGGAGGCTCTTGTACCAAGCAAATTTTTATCCTTAGGCTGCTGTTACAGCAGTGCCATAGATATGGTTTGCCGCTGATGCTTTTCTTCATCGATTTCATAGCAGCATTCAACTCAGTTGAGCCAGATGTTCTCTGGGTTGTCCTAGAACAGGATGGAATCCCTTCTCATCTTGTAGAGCTTTTGAAAGCATACTTTGAGGGCACGCAGATGAGGGTACGGGCTTATGGCGAAGCCTTACCTGAAAATTTATCTGTACACTCCCATGAGTGAAACAAGACAATGTCTTATTCTCCATCTTTTTCAACTATGTAATTGACTGGATTATAGAGAATTGTCAGCACAGATGCAGGAGTGACGGTTGGAAAAGGTGTTCAGGTCGCTGACATAGATTATGCTGATGATTTTGCCGTCGCTGAGGATGATCTACTAAAAACCCCAATGATGATGGACAAATTTGCAACCTAATTAACAAAGAATTGTTAATTGTTAAGTTTTAAATAAAAAAAAAAATTAACAAAGAGTTGTCAGTGGTGTATACTTCATTAAAACTTGGAACATATGTCTAGGTAACTTGTATATGAAATGATTTAAGTATCCTTTGGGCCATAACATATATACAAAGTAGTGAATTATATCAATACTATTTTAGAACCAAGATCTGATTCGAACTCTTGGAAAAAAGTAATCTAATGTAAAATATTCCATTGGAAACTGGATACATAGTTTGAAGTTGTAAATTGTTTTTTTTTAAAAGGTCATCTTACCAAAAATACAAAACAGATAAATAAAGTTATCATGCCTGATTTCTAGTCCAAATCTGTTTAAATTTCGTTTTACGACCCCATTAATCTCAGTAAATCAATTTGAGAATATTTGGATTTTTGCTTCGCCTAAGAAAAACAGACAAAAAGACCAATTATAGGCAACCAGTAAAACCTTTATTACAATCAGTTAAACAAACACTTACATTACTCAATTCTCTCGAAAAGCTAAAATAGATTCTTCATCAATCTTTAGAAGTAAGTATATGTGAGAATAAGAGCTATTACTGTGTGTTTAAACATTCCAATTTTATTTCAAAGCTCAAATCTGTTGTTTCCCACAGTATTATTCAGGTTTTTATTCGTTCTATGTTAGGGAATTTTCTTTACTGTTTCCTGTTTTCTTTTGCTTTATGAAAAGTATAGTTCTAAACACGATTTGTGAAAAAAAACTGAATATACATCTGATTTTATGTATACATGTGATGTCTTTATATTTACATTTTTATACATAGCCTAACTAAAAAGAAAAAGCTGTCAGATTTTCTTAGTAAGCTTTACTTTAAAATTTTTTTATGTCTGTTTAATTGAAATTTTGTTTTAGAAGTTGAAGATGCTTTACCAGGTCACAGCGAGAAGCCCTTTCATTTTCCAAACCATCTTTTGTCACCAAAATGTGAAGATGTTTCTTTTCTCAATTTACCTAGCATATCAAGCCGATGTAAATTTGAATACGACACCCATGAGTGCAAATGTTCTAACAATGAAGGTACGTCTGAAACATTGTGTTCGTGTTAATTTAAACGTATTGAATATAATTTTATTTGTCAAAAATAGGACAAAGGGACTTAATCTTAAGATGGAAGTTTTGTTTTATCTTATTGCAATGTGTAGGTGTTTGCCAAACCGTGTTTGTATTCTTTTATGAACTTTTTTAATTTTTACTGGAAAGTGGTTTGATAGGTTTAACTGTCAAACAGTTCGTGGTAACAAACTGTAAGTAAGGGCCGATCTGGCTTAGTCTTACCAATCAATGGCTAGGATCCTGAGAAAATTTTCAACATTTTCGAAAAAAGGGGAAAACGCCCCCTAATAGTCATTTAATCTTAATGAAAATCACACCATCGGATTCAGTGTATCAGAGAACTTGTTGTTGAAGTTTCAAGCTACTATCTGCAAAAATGTCGCCTTCCACTTTTCCTACCACTTTTAAATCATGCCATGAATTACATTTTCCTCCCCCCCCCCCCAGCGTAGAGTTTCCCTGGCGAAACTTCCCTGGAAACTTTCCTCCCCACAGAGAATTATCCCCGCAGAAAATACCCCGCGTAAAAAACTCGCCCCCCCCCAAAAAAAAACGCATAATTACCAGTAAACAAATACGATATGTAGACAATGGGCAAATTGCATAAATTACAGCTCTTTCCCCAAGGACTAAGGGGGCCATGTCATCCCCAAACGCTCAGTTATTGATCCTAAGACTATGCTGAATCAAATAGCTATCACAAAATTTTGGTCAGATATCTTTGGGGAAAAAAGGGGCACAGCCTAAATACTGTTTTAGTCACAGCCTAAATACTGTTTATAAAAACTTAGAAAAACGCCTAAAACAACACACAGAAGACATAACTAAAGCTTTAAATTCTAATAGTACAAATAATTCTTTTGATTCTGCTTTAAGCAGTAACATCTATGATAATCCTACCCATAAAATGCTCTTTGAAGAAACTTGCCATATTAGCAATGATTTAGGCATAAAACAGGTTGTTCGAGAGGCAATTGAAATTAAAATCAAAATAAACAGTAATATTTCTTTAAATAAGGATTTGGGGGAATACTCGCTTAATCCCCTATACACAAATTTAATTAAAAATGATTTAACTAATTATATTAAAAAACCAGTAAATAATTCCACTCAACCTGTAACGAATAGACCATCTAGGCTGGCTGCCAAGAAGGCAAGATTAACTTTAAAAGCTTGTCTTTAAGTATTTTTATTCCATTTGAATGAATAGTTCTTTTTCCACTTCGCTTGGTTTACCAGTCCTGATTGAACTTCCTTGAAGTAATGATATTAGGGCTGTTTTAAAATAAAAAAAAATAAAAATTAACTTTTCTGTTTTAATGATCGAATTTTAATGTAAGTTTTTTTTCTATAGTTTTTTTTTCTCTTCGTTTGTTTTGCTGAGGACGACCTTCGATATAGGGTCGAAATATGCATTTAAAAGTTGCGTTCTACTGTCTTGTATAAAAAAATTTCCCCGTTGTTTCTACTTATTGTTTATGAATTTTAAAAGCTATTATAATTATCACCATGAGGGAGAGAAGAGGTATCGAAAATAAAATTAGGTGTTAAAACCTATTGAAAGATATGTATTTGTTTTTAGTTTAAGATTTTAATTTTTTTGTGCTATTTGCTTAACTCTGTAGACTTTTAAAATTTTAGGTCACTTTTCACCACACGTGTCTGGACTTCCCCTTCAGGGAAATACGTCATTAGTTGTTTCCAAGAATCCATCCACAAGCAGTTTCTTAATTTCGTGTGCATCACAATCTGAAGGAAAAGTCTTAGAATATCAGAAAACAGGTTTGAAAAGTCACCTTCAAAGTAAAAACTATGAAGAATTGAAAAGATATCGAAGAACTCATGAAAAGAAAAAGACACATAAATGTGACGTATGTGATAAGACCTTTTCTTGCATGCAGTTTTTGAACCGACATGTAAGAGTGCATACGGGTGAGAAACCGTTTAAGTGTGATGTTTGTGACCGGGTTTTTCCTCAAGAATCAAGTTTGAACACCCATAAAAGAGTACATACGGGTGGAAAACCATTTAAGTGTGATGTTTGCGACCACACCTTTTTTACAGCATCACATTTGAACACCCATCAAAGAGTGCACACGGGTGAGAAGCCGTTTAAGTGTGATGTTTGTAACAATACCTTTTCTCAAGCCTCACATTTGAACCGGCACAAAAGAGTGCATACGGGTAAAAAGCCGTTTAAGTGTGATGTTTGTGAAAAAACCTTTTCCACAACATCACATTTGAACACCCATAAAAGAGTGCATACGGGTGAGCAACCGTTTAAGTGTGACGTTTGTAATAAAACCTTTTCTCAAGCATCTCAATTGAACTGGCACCAAAGAGTGCATACGGGTGTGAAATCGTTTAAGTGTGACGTTTGTGATAAAACCTTTTTTACAACATCAAATTTGAACACCCATAAGAGAGTGCATACGGGTGAGAAACCGTTTAAGTGTGACGTTTGTGAGAAAACCTTTTCTACCACATCATATTTGAACCAGCACCCGTCAAAGAGTGCATACGGGTGAGAAACCGTTTAATTGTGACGTTTGTAATAAAACCTTTTCTACAACATCAAATTTGAACACCCATAAAAGAGTGCATACGGGTGAGAAACCGTTTAAGTGTGATGTTTGTGATAAAACCTTTTCTACAGCATCACATTTGAACCGGCACAAAAGAGTGCATACGGGTGAGAAACCGTTCAAGTGTGACGTTTGTGATAAAACCTTTTCTCAAGCATCACAATTGAACCGGCACCAAAGAGTACACACAGGTGAGAAGCCTTTGAAGTGTGATGTTTTTGACCAAACCTTTTCTACAGCACCAAATTTGAACCGGTACCAAAGAATGCATATTGGTGAGAAACGTTTCATTTTAGAAACCTGAGAAGCATATTGATGAGAAACTTTTCAGTTGGAATACACATCGAAGACTGCTTGCAGGTGAGAAACCTTTCATATGTGATGAGTGTAGAAACACTTTTCTGATTTTAGCAATTTTACTGGCATTAAAGAGTGCATACAGGGGTCTAGGAAGATTGTTGTATCCTCAGTGGTTTGTGGCTATTATTCTCACAACCAATTAGTATATCGAATTAGTTTTTTCAATTTTTTTTTTTGTGTTTACTTTCTTTTGCAATTTTAGTTTCTTTAGTAATACTAACTTGCTTGATTGTTACCAATGTGCTGAATGTAAGAAATGTCTGTTTCCATCTAGGTTTTTAAATGAGCTCCATAGATTTCACTCAGGTGAAAAACCGTTTAAAGGATTATTTATGCAAGAAATGCTTGCCGTGGTTGGACTATTTGAACACGCTCAAAGAATGCATATAGGTGACAACGTTTAGATGTGACTTGTGCAAAAGGGTATTTTCATTTAAGTCAGCTCTGAATTAGCATCTAACATCCTATTCTAGAAAAAGCCTCTCAGTGTATAAACTACAACAAGACCCGTGGAAGAATATTGATTTTTATTTGAAAAAGAAAACTTGATGAAGAATTAAAGCTGTTCCACGTTGATTAATTCTCACATTTAAATTAGCACTTTGGATATTTACATAGTTTTCTGTGTTTTTTTGGCAAGTTAAGCTTGTCTTTTCATCCTATGACCAATGTGTAACCAAACAAGCCATAAAAGGCAAATCTCTATTTTCAAAAAAAAAAATCCTCTTAAATTGATAATCTCAAAAGAAACAGAAGTTTACATTGCCCTAAACTGAAATACATAATAATTAGGATTTTTAAGCAACCAAAAGCTTACACAAGAAAGCAAGATATAATTAGTTGTCAATTGTTTAATTTAGTTCCACAAAAAAAATGAAAATAATCAAGGCTAAAGAAACGGGAACCATGGATCAATTGAGACTAACAAATTTATGGCTCATTTGTCTCTTTTTCTTCTTTATAAACGATCCTCACTGGATTTCTCTGGTTTCGATTAAAAGAAGAAAAAAAGAAGGCCTAAGATAAATTTATTTATCTTTACACAATTTATTTGAGAGGGAGGGGGCCTGAAAATGATCAAAATTACGTTAACGGCCAAGATAGCTGAAATTTTGAAAAGCTGAAAGACTTGTTTATTTTTCCTACTATTTGTGTCATGATTTATATGTTCTGAACTTCGAAAAATTCGTTGTGTATGAGGGCTCTTATGCACTAAAAAGGTATTAAATGAGCAAGTCCCCTCCTCCCAAAAAATGGAATCAATTTGTCTTTTGTCATTTTTTGGTTAACGGTCTAAGAGGGGATCTGATAGAAACTTACCACTGTAAGTTTCTTTGCTAGGCATAACCAAGGGTATCCTTGTCCTCCCTAAAAAACTGGCCAAAATTAGCATTCTAAGCAGCTTGAAAGGATCCTCTAGAGTGTTTTTTTTTTGCCACAAAGACCTAAAAGAACCATATATTTGTGTCTAAAATCAGCTTTTAAATTTCATGCATTGTTTGTGAACCTTGTTTCGAGAGGAAGTCTATGTGGAAAAAAGTCCAGTGGTTATTCAGATCCCTCAAAATTTGCCTGGATTTAAAAGCCTCCTCTCCTCTTATTTCAAGTTATTACGATGTAGTTAATTTAGATGCAAGTCTAGGAAAATCCCATGTAGAAAAATTTTCAGAAACAAATGTAGCGTCTCAATAAGAGGGAGGGAGTGAGGGGGGAAACTTTGCTCTTACCAATTAAAAAGTTACAAATTTGTTCTAAACTGTATTGATTTAAAATCATTTCATGAGGCTAAAGACGTAAAATCACTAAAGCTCAAAAAACTTCTTATAAATCCTGTTTTATTTGTAATGACAATAATGCTGTCACTCTGTAAACATTAACACTCTGAGAAACAACAGATTTGAGCTTTGAAATAAAATTGGAATGTTTAAACCCACAGCAATAGCTCTTATTCTCAGATATAGTTACTTCTAAAGATTGAAGAAGAATCTATTTTAGCTTTTCGAGAGAATTGAGTGTTGTAAGTGTTTGTTTAACTGATTGTAATAAAAGTTTTACTGGTTGCCGATACTTGGTCTTTTTCTCTGTTTTTCTTATGCGATGCAAAAATCCAAATGTTCTCAAATTCATTTGCTGAGATTAATGGGGTCGTAAAACGAAATTTAAACAGATTTAGACTAAAAATGAGGCATGATAACTTTATTTATCTGTTTTGTATTTTTGGTAATATGACCTTTAAAAAAAAACAATTTGCAACTTCAAACTATGCATCCAGTTTCTAATGGAATATTTTATATTAGATTACTTTTTTCCAAGAGTTCGAATCAGATCTTGGTTCTAAAATAGTATTGATATAATTTACTGCTTTGTATATATGTTATGGCCCAAAGGATGCATAAATCATTTCATATACAAGCTACCTAGACATATGTTCCAAGTTTTAATGAAGTATACACCACTGACAACTCTTTGGTAATTTTTTTTATTTAAAACTTAACAATTAACAATTCTTTGTTAATTAGGTTGGAAATTTGTCCATCATCATTGGGGTTTTTAGTAGATCATCCTCAGTAACGGCAAAATCGTCAGCATAATCTATGTCAGCGACCTGAACACCTTTTCCAACCTTCACTCCTGCATCTGTGATGACAACTCTCTATAATCCAGTCAATTACATAGTTGAAAAAGATGGAGAATAGGACATTGTCTTGTTTCACTCCTGGGAGTGTACAGATAAATTTTCAGGTAAGGTTTCACCATAAGCCCGTACCCTCATCTGCGTGCCCTCAAAGTATGCTTTCATAGGCTCTACAAGATGAGAAGGGATTCCATCCTGTTCTAGGGCAACCAAGAGAACATCTGGCTCAATTGAGTTGAATGCTGCTATGAAATCGATGAAGAAAAGCATCAGCGGCAAACCATATCTATGGCACTTCTGTAACAGCAGCCTAGGGATAAAAATTTGCTTGGTACAAGAGCCTCCGGTTCGAAAGGCAGCTTGTTCTATTCTCATTCTCTCTTCTTGGGCCTGTTTACATATATTGAAGAGAAGAATGACAAAAAACTGCAATATCAGTGAGAGTGATTCCACCCTTTTTGATTTGTCACCCTTTTTGATGAAAGGGAGAAGGAATGAAACTTTCCAGTTATTCGAGAAATTTTCCGGTCAAGATTTGGTCAATCAGTGGTTTGAGTTGAGCAGCAACAATCTGATCAGCAGCTTTATATAGTTCACGAGGTAGACCGTCTTTCAAACAGTTCGTGGTAACGAACTGTAAGTAAGGAGCAACCCGGCTCAATGGAAACCGAAACCGTAGAAAACGGAATTTTGATACCAATAGATACATCAAAAGAATCAGATTTTAATGCTGATTTCAAATATATAAGTTTCATCAAGTGAAGCGCCTATCAAAAGTTGCGCGCCTGAGAAAAGTTGGCTGATTTTTGAAAAAAGGGGGAAATACCCCCTAAAAGTTATAGAACCTTAATGAAAATCACACCATCATATTCAGCGTATCAGAGAACCCTACTGCGGAGGTTTCAAGCTCCTATCTACGAAAATGTGGAATTTTGCATTTCTTTTGCGCGAAGAAAGATCACGGACGCGTGTTTATTTTTTGTTTTTTCCCAGGGGTGATCGTATAGACCCAGTGGTCCTAGAATATCGTGAGAGGGCTAATTCAAACAGGAATAAAGAGTTGTAGTACTCAATTTAAGAGACCAAAAAAATGGACGACAACTAGGCCTCCTCCCACACTCATTTTTCCACAAAGTCACCCAATCAAAATTTTGAGATAGCCATTTTGTTCAACATAGTCAAAAATATGATCACTATGTCTTTTAGGATTACTTAATCCACCGAGGTTCCCGAGGACATGCCTGAAAGTTATGAACTTCACCAATTGTTAAAACATAGTATTGGCTATTGGGAAGTATACAGACCTTTTCAGAGGGGATTTTTTCTGGTAGTGGGGGGAGAGTGGGTCGGGGATTATGTGGGAGGATCTTACCATGAATGAAGTTTTCTATGGGAGAAGGGACATTGCTATGAAGGGGGCGCCGGATTTCCCAGCATTATTTAAATAAAGATCAGAAATTATATATAAAAAAACAAGTTTTTTAACTGAAAGTAAGGAGCAACATCAAAACTTAAAACGACAGAAAACATTACGTATATGATTGGGTTCATCCCTTAGTCAATATCTCGCTCTTTATGCCAAAGATTATTTAGTACTTTCATAAGAGCTATTTATTCCAATTAACGGCATTTGTGATTAAGGGGTCATTTTTAAAGAATTGGAATAAAATTTGAACTTTAGCTTAAAGAGCAAGGTATTGTTTAGGGGGTGAACCCTCTAATATACGTATTAAAAATATTAGAATATAGAGGTTCGTTACGTAAGTTAATTCGTAAGTTACGTATATTTATTAATAATAAAAAACGTTCGTAAATAAAATTAAACAGGTTTCGAGAAAGCCATTTAACCAAATAAATTAAAATTAATATTAAATTTTTTTTTAATTATTCATGTGCGGTGAGCCAAAAACAAAACCTGCATTAATTAAAAAAATTTCAAAAATTCAATAAAAAAAAACAAGTTTTTTTTAACTGAAAGTAAGGAATGACGTTAAAACTTAAAACGAACAGAAATTATTCCGTATATGAAAGGGGCTGTCCCCTCCTCAACGCCATGCTCACAACTCTATTTTTCTTTAAACAATGACAAACTTTAGCGTAAAGAGCGAGGCGTTGAGGAGAGGACAGCCGCTTTAATATGCGGAATACTGTTCGTTTTAAGTTTTAACGTCGTTCCTTACTTTCAGTTAAAAAACTTGCTTTTTTATTTAATACCAGAAGACTTGTGGTTCTTCAGTGAACGAATGACTTGTTTTTATTTCATCAATATCGGAGGGTTCGAGACAAACTTTATAAGGTACTCAAAGGACCGCTGGAGGAGAAATTTGGAATTATCTGTGGACGATGTGATGAATTCAAGAGT
>NW_028300479.1:52964-78091 GCF_049724085.1 Artemia sp. Qi Xiang Cuo
TTAAATACAAAAGAATACTATTTTTAAAAAATATAGAAAATGGTTTTCGTATTGCTTATCCTGTTCATTTGAAAAAATTATAGTTTATTTCAAGACAGTTGAACCATAGGCTCTTATCTGATGAACTAACGTACTTCAAGGACTAAAATTCTTGGAATTAAATAAAGAAACTTTCATATAATGGATCTTCAGAATTGCAAAATGACTAGCTAAAAAATTGACCCATCAATAGAAAATCCATGACTGGTATTATTTTAAAACTAGTAATTATTATTTTTTTTTTTTTGGTTTCCTAGACTACTAGCGTCTTTAGAGATAGGCTAGCCTAAGCTACGCTAGTTGCTGTCCAGTATTCTACTGCTCCTCGATCTCACACCCAGTTAAGAAATTTCAGATAATAGTCAATTTTGTTAGCCAATGCTTACTTCCAGTGAATAATTACAAAACAGAAAAAAAACTAGGATAATTAAGTATCTTCAGAAGCATATATCTTGAAAATTGACCAACAATTATAAATCAAATTATAATTATATAACCTGCTGAATCTAAATTAGATCAAACCTGCACCAATTCATACGGGTAAAAAGCCGTTTAAATGTATTTTATGTAAATCATGCTTTTCTCAACTGAGCAGTTTGAACAGGCACCAACAAGTGTATACGGGTTAATAGCCAATTATATGTTATGTCTGTGAGAAGTGTTTTTTGCAAGCTTACAGTTAAAGATACAGATTAAAGATACAGATACAGGTGAGAAACCTTCATATGTTATGTTTGTAGAAAAACTTTTACTAACTATAGCAATTTTAAAAACATTAAAAAGTGCATTCGGAGTTTAAGAAAGTTGTTGTAACCTTAAAATAAAAAAAAATAGGAGCAGAAAATATAATGACCGTGGATTGTCAGTTTAATTGACATATACTAATATTTATTCCTTAAAGTTTTTCGTAATTTTTCATTTATGAAAGTAAGAAAAGTGAAAACATTTAAAGCGTATTTTGTCTTCAGTAAAGCGTAAATTGTGTTCTGATCTTAAGGAGCCATGGGGGCTATCAGCCCTTAATTATTTTAATTTTTGCTCGTTTTGAGTTTGACTCGGCTTTTTATTGTAATTGACTGGATTGTCAGTTTAATTGACATATACTTATATTTAGGCATATTCCTTCAGGTTTTGGCAAATTTTTTATTTATGAAAGTAAGAAAAGGGAAGAAAATTCAAACGTTTTTGTTTTTAGTATTGTTAAGTTGTTCTGTGGCCTTGAGATGGCAAGGGGGTTATCAGCCCCACACATGTTAATTTTGACTCAATTTGAATTTGGGTCGGGTATTTATTGTATTTTTTGTTCCTTTTGAGTTTCATTTATTTATTGATGGTGATTTATGTTTGTTTTACGCTTGGAAGATTATTTTTCTTTATTTTTGATCATTGTTGGCTTAATGGAGCTCTTAACTTTTCTTTGAAAAAACGGTTTTGTGGAAAAAGCTTTTTAAAATATTTTCTGTTTATTTTTTATTGACATAGTCTTTTTCATGGAAAAAATAATATTTTATATCTATTCATTCTTCTGAATTTTTCTAAATTTTCATTCTTGTTAAAGTGATTTTACCGAGTTGTGTCTTTTTGGAGCCGGAATAATTTTTAAATTAGTTTTTTTTTCAATTTTTAAGCGCAATTTTTAAGCACAATTTTAAGCGCAAAGTTAAATCAATTTTTAATATAAGTGACCATTCTAATATGAGACCACATCAAAATATCTAGATAATATAAGACCACATGAAAAAATGCTCTTAGAATAATAAAACTATGCTCTTAGAATATCTAAGAAAAAAATAAAGCTGTCAGCTTATTCGGTTAGCTGTATTCTGTTAGTAAAGTTTCCAATCAAAAACTTGGAAAATTTGGTTTAATTCCTGAAAAGAAAGCTTTATTCAAGGTGGGGGTCTATTTTGAACAATCTGGTTATAAAGACAAAAGCATTCTTTTATTTCCAAGTCAAGAATAGCTGCAATTTAAATGTCCATTATGATTAAGACATTCTAGGCCAAAAATGCCAGTCATAAGATGATTTGATTGGCTTTCTTTCTGCAATGAAAAGTTCACTTTTTTATGGCGGAAGAAATCCCCATGTTAATGCCATCTCAAGAAAGCAGCAAAAATAGAAAAGAAGGCTGTACCATTTTTCTCTGGCTAAACCTTCTTCTGCTGGCTTTAATATTTTGATAGCATAAAAAGGCGTTGAATGGTATGTTCACTTTATTTGTAAGTCAGTAATATGAACTGCAAAAATGTACCCACTATTTTGTAGGGGTGCAATATTTGGAAAAATTTTTGCAGTTCATATTATGTTCTTATAAATAAAGTGCACATACCACTTGATGCCTTTTTTATGCTCTTTACAAATATAATAATTGCTTCTATGGGAAATTCGAATTTAAGCCCTTTTTGAGCTCTCGGAAATGACCAAAATACTTCTAGTTTTTGGGTGTAAAAAGGCCTAAAACATAAGGTTTAAACTTACTGTTTCATTATAAATCAATTTTTTAATGTTATATAATCTACAAGTACTGTTTATCCTCAATTATGTTGGATAAATGAAAGTCCCGTAAATAAATTTTGCAATATTATGCTATTTTCTTGTTCTTTGAAGCCAAATGTTCAAGAATGCATTTTTGAGAAAATATCAAAAATATTAAAGCCAATGGAAGAAGGTTTAGCCACGGAAAAGCGGTACAGCCTTCTTCATGGGGGATTAGCGTCTCTTTTCAAAACTCCCTTGTTTCTGTTCTTCCATTAAATTGTGGATTTCTTCCACCATAAAAAAGTGAACTTTTCATTGCTCTAAGAAAGCCAAATAAATCATCTTATGACTGGCATTTTTGGCCTAGAATGTCTTAATCATAATAGACATTTAAACTGCAGCTCTTCTTGACTTGAAAGCAAAAAAATGCTTTTGTCTTTATAGCCAAATTGTTCAAAATAGACTGAAGGTCAAATAACTCTAATTCCAGGTTTGGAACAACCCCCCCCCCCCCCACCTTAAATAAAGCTTTCATTTCAGGAATTAAACCGAATTTTCCAAGTTTTTTGATTGGAA
This sequence comes from Artemia sp. Qi Xiang Cuo, assembly GCF_049724085.1. NCBI lineage: Eukaryota > Metazoa > Arthropoda > Branchiopoda > Anostraca > Artemiidae > Artemia > Artemia sp. Qi Xiang Cuo. The sequence continues at coordinate 56,059 of NW_028300479.1, forward strand.
AATTTACAAACAGAATACAGCTAACAGAATAAGCTGACAGCTTTATTATTTTCTTTACTGTAAAATTTAATTATAACGTAAAATCCTTAACTACACTTTAATTTAGTTACATCAAAAAACAGTTTTTGAATTTTTACACCCTTAAAAAAAATAATAGTCAGATTTTAATATTAATCAAATTTGTAATGCATTTGACTGCTGAAGGAGTTGAGCCTTTTCTTTCATTTGCATTAAGATAAAATATGCTCTGAAGGGGCTAAAAGTCATTCTTAGTCATCAATCCTAATATATTTTGTATTTTAAGACTCTCCTTACTAAAATCTGTGTTGTATCCAAGTTTCGATGATAATATTTTACCTCTCATAGTTTGCACTAATGGTTCGTTTACACATTGCGGAAATTCATGCGGATTTAGCAATCCTTGCGGAAATTCCGTCCGTTTTCGTGCTAGAAAAAATCTCTAGCCTTCCGCAATGTTTTGGTCAAATCAGGACGGAATCTTGGCAAGATTTTTAAATGAATAAAATCATGAGTATAGATTATCAAAAACTACACGATCTTATAACTTTGGTTCAAGGCTACACCAGCTTCTATGATCCTGCGCACCCAGGCTATAAGAAAACTAAGAAAAACGGTGTCGTTTGGCTCTCTATTGCTCAACAGCTTTCAGAAGAGGGTAAGAACATAGGTCATGCTTTTGCAATAATTTGAAATCTTTGCCTTAAAACGCAGCGTTATTTTAGCCATAGTTCGAACAGAAACGGATGGATTTCCGCAATGTGTAAACGAACCATAACTCCGTTCCAAGATATTTCATGGACTTGCCACAAATTCTTAAAATAGTCGATCCCATCACAGCTTTTGTGGATGTTTTCATTGAAAACGGTAAGTTGTACAGTTAATTTTTTGTTTCAGAATAAAAGAAAAGATATTTTGTTCTAGAAAATAATTATTCCTTTTTTTCTTCTTGCTCATTAAGTGGTCTTAAGAAAAAAAATGTCTTAAGAGAAAAAATGTAACTGCATATGTACTTGAATCTAATGGTCAAGAGCTGAGGGGTGATAAAGTGACTTCGACTTCTTTGTGATGCAAAACACATTTAAATTCAATTAATTAGCTTTAGTTTTTAAGTTTGGCGATACAATTAAATCATCTGGATGAGAAATTTTCTGCCAATCTTCTCTGTGCAGGTATGATGAACAAAATATGTTTATCTAAGCAGATGTAGTTATGCGGGTTCAGATGGGAATTTCTAATCATAATACATATAAGAGAAGAATAAAATTAGTTGAATTCAGCTGCTAAACTTTGGGAGACTATATTTTGTATGTTATGTTATGGGAACTAATGCAGAAAACCCCTACTGATTGGTATTTTTTTTCAACTTTTAATTGGCTATTTTTGCGATTGTTAAGCTTTAGTTGAGTTTTAATGACAATGTGTTTACAGTAACATCATTTTGCGAAGCATTTTGATTGAAAAGGCTAATAAGGCCCTAAATAAACTGGTGAGTCTTATGAAATTTAGCTGTCTATCTGTTCATGTTTTTAAGACAAATTTCTTGGCTTTTTGTAGAATTGGTACTGCTATTATTTTAAATGATAAAATTTGTGTGAATATTGTAATCTTAAATAAAGCTTTTAGTGTTACATAGTTAGTTTTTATCTTGATTGCAATTTGAGTTGAAAACTACACTGTGATGCAATATCAGCAAAAGTGGCAAGAGGATTGGGTCTTATAAGAAGGCTAAGGAATGAGCTTCCAACAAGAATTCCAATGATCCTTTCTCATTCAGTTATCAATCTATATTTGTCATATGGTGGTTTGCTGTGGACTAATTCATCGGTTTTAAATTTTAAAATAGTCCAAATTTTACAAAATAAAGTTGTTTGTGTCTTAGGAAATTCTGTGAGATATGAAAATAGCACTTTGAGTTGCTTCACTAAAATGAAAATTCTAAACGTTTATAAGTTAAGAGATTATCAACTAGCTGTTTTTATTTATCAATGCTTGAATTGTTATTTGTTGGAGTGCTTTTGCGAAATTTTTTAGTCTAACTTGTTTTATCATAGTAATGAGACTAGATGTTCTTCAGGTAGTGTCTGAGACTCGGAGCACTCAACGAGAATCTTTGTTTCCGCGTTTTGCTTGAGCACAGCTGTGGAATTCTCTCCTGGAGGATATAAAGGTGGCAGATAAGTTTAGCCAGTTCAAGAGTAGGTTGAAACGCTAGCTTCTGGGAAGTTGTTAATGATATTTTTTTTGTAATTTTGATTTATGACTCAAGTGTGAATATATATTGGCAGATTTTAAGGATGGAAACAACTATCATATACAACCCAATGGGTCTCCCTGATGATTATTCAAAGATGATGTAAGTGTTATATATGTTAATAAATTATTTGTCTCTCTCTGTAAAATGTAAATTTTTTTTTATTCAGTTGACTTGAATAAATTGACCAGAGGGAGGGAGGGCTAAGGGTCAGTTCCCATTATTTCTTATTAATAATTTTTGGGCGAGGGAGGGTTATTGGGCCATGGAGGATCAGAGGTAAAATCCCATAAGTCTTGGAATGAAATGTTGTTAATAAGTCGTTTTTTTGAGGGGGGGGGGGAGTTGGGCCATGGGGGTCCAATGGTGAGTTGCCAAAAATATTGGAATAAAATATCGTTAATAAGTTTTTTTTGGGAGGGGGGAGGGCCATGCAGAGAAGGCCAGGGGTCAGCTTGCTCGAGTTTTGGAATAAAATATCGTTTATAAGTTTTTTGAGTGGGGGTGGAGATTTGGCTTATCTGATCTTTGAAATATTTTCAAAACCCCCGCATAAGAACCTTATATGTCCCTTGAACATAACAGACAACACCTGCCCCATGGTTCTTGGGGTTTGTGTTGACCCTGGAGTTTTTGTTGGCCAATCATTTGACTTTTATTTCTGTTTTTTGTAACAAATTGCTATCTCAAAAACTTGATTGGATAAATTTGAAGTAAAGAAGATCCTCAGGTTCCTTTTGGTTTTTAAAAAGGGAACTAGAACTTTTAATTTCCAATAGAATGACGAAGTTATAGAATCGTTCCTTCCATAAAAAACCTTACATGCCCCTGGGTTCTGAAGGGCTGTGTAAACTCCGGAGTTTTTACTATATTTTGTTTATTTGTCTTTTCTCCATCCTTTTCTATAGTCTTTTCTTCTTTAGTCTATTTTGGACAAAATGGTAATCTCAAATATTGGATTGATTGCGTTTGGGGAAACAATGGTCTCTTGGTGGAGGAGGTGGAGGGGGGTCTAGTTGCCATCAGATTACTTTTGACTCTCAAAAAAGGAACTAGAACTTCCGGTTTACATTCGAATGAACCCCCCCTGAAGTTTATGCTACCACCCCTTCCATAAAAACCATATATTCCCTGGGGGCATAACTTACAAAACTTGTCGCTAGGTTCGTGGGGGGGGGGGCTGCGTTATATCTGTATTTTTTGTTATATGATTTCTGGTCAATTTAATCTATTAAATCTTTCTATGTAATGAATTTCAGGTCTTAATTCGTTGTATGATTGTGAATTTTGTTGAATGTTTCTGGTTTTCTTTTGCTTTATAAAAAGTGGATTTTTGAAAACGAATTTTGAAAAAAAAGCCTGCATATACATATAATTTTATGTATACATATAATGTCTCTATATTTACATTTTTACAGGTAACTAAAAAGAAAAGGCTGTCAGATTTGCTTTTTAAGCTTTATTATTAAATTCTCGAATGTTTGTTTAATTTGAATTTTGTTTTAAAAGTTGAAGAGGCTTTATTAGGTAACATTAAGAAGCCCTTTCATCTTCCAAACAATCTTTCGTCACCAAAACAGGAATATGTTCCTTTAATCAATATATCTAGCATATCAGGGCTTTGTAAGTTTGAACACAGCACCCAGAAATCAAAATATTTTTACATTGAAGGTATATCTGAAACATTATTTTTTTTGATGATTGAAATGTATTGGATAATATTTTATAGGACAAAAATATGACAAAGGGTCTTAATCTTAAGACGGAACTTTTGTTTTATCTTATTCCAATGTGCAATTGTTTGCCAAACCCTTTTTTAGTCTTTAATGAAAATTTAGAAATTTTCAGTTGAAAGTGGTTTGGTAGGTTTTAGTACCAAACAATTCGTGGTAACGAACTGTAAGTAAGAAGGAACCTGGCTCAATAGTAAAAGAAACTCTAAAAAAATAAGAATTTTCATACCAATAGATACATCAAAAGAATTGTATTTAATGATGATTTCAAATATATATTATTCATTACGTTTAGTCTTACCCAACAATGGTTATGAAAATTTTCTGTAGAAATGACTATTGAGAAAAGGCTCATTAAAATTGAAATTAAAAGTTTTTGTGCTCTTTTTAAGTGACCAGAAAGATTGGAGGGCAGCTAGGCCTCCTCCCAACTCCTTTTTCCCCAAAATCGTCCGAATTTTTTCTTAAGATAGCCATTTTGTTCATCATAGTTGAAAAAATCAATAACTATGCCTTAGGATATAACATGACCCCTCCCCTCTCCCATAGCTCCATGGGAAAGGTTTTTAAGTTATAAAAATTGCCCAGTATTTACGCATAGTATTTGTTGTTGGGAAGTATATTTGCATCTTAGTGTAAGAAGATAAATTTTTGCCGTTTTTTTTTCACGGGGGAACTGTCAATGGGGCGGGAAAGTATCAGGGGGTGAATTTGTTATAGAAAATTATACTCTGGGGGAATTTGCCAGAATTCCTATACATTTTTGATGTTTTTTATTTCTTACTTTCTCTTTTCCGTCTATATGTTTCGCTTGGAGTTGTTAGGGGTAATTGTGGGTTAATTTTCACTTGGATTAAATTGTCTAGAGGATATATTTGTGGGGAGGGTATTTCTTCGTGGAGGTAAGGCCAGATTTCCTGGGATTATTTAAAAGCCGATCAGAAACCAAATATAAAAAAATAACTTTATTTCAACGGGAAGTAAGGAGCAACATTAAAACTTAGAACAAACAGAAACTATAACTTATATGAAAGTGGTTGCCTCCTCCTCAACCTCTTGCTCTTTACGCATAAGTTTTAATTTTGTCCTAATTCTTTAAGAAGGACTTCTGGAACACTATGTTCGTTTAATTGGAGCAATAAGAATTTTTTTTTCAAAAGTATTAAAAACTTTAGCGTAAAGAACGAGGTGTTTAGTAGGAGGCAACACCCTTCATATACGTGATAATTTTTATTCGTTTAATTTTTAATGTTGCTCCTTACTTCCAGTTGAATTATCTTGTTTTTTATTTATTTAATTTTTTAATAAGCTTGATGATAACCCTTAAAACCACATATTTATATATTTCTTTATAAATTTGGAGATAAATCTGTCTAATATATTGCTTTCAAGTTTAATTTGAAATAAGCAGAAAATTGGCTGTTATCATTTGAACTGCATAGAAGCTAGACTGAACTGCCTATATTGCTAGAAGAACATAGCGAGTCCGAATGGATTTTTAAAAACGACAAAAGTCACGTTTTCTTAAGCTGTTCAAATAATAGTTCAAATAGGGATAAAGCATTTTAAAAGAGAGTGAAAAACAATAACGGAAAAAATACCGGATATTTGCTGATGACAGTGTCACTGAATGTGACCGAAGTATCCAAAATTTTTATAGTCATTGCTTTTCACTGTTTATAAGGGGGACTGGTATAGAAAACTTCTCGGCTATGTTTTCCATGTTGGATATTTTTTGCTTGTCTGGCGATAACAGACGCATAAAGGCATCTTGTTTGGCTTTTATCTTTCCCTCTGAGCTAGCAACATAACCTGTGTTGGCTTTTTTTTTTCTTTTTTTTTTTACTGGCCTTTATAAATTGTGTTCTTTAGTCCAAATTCTACTTCAACTAGTATAAGAAAATTGTACACACAATTTTATAATGATTTTAAATTGGACTTCTTGGAGATTTTGAAAGAAATCTGAATTTTAAGTTTTTTTCCTAATTTATTCAAAAACAAGTTTTCATCAGTTTATTTATTTTTACTTAAAATTGTTACCATCGGTTTTATCTTAGAAGCCCTTGAAATTTTGCATATTTAGTTTCAATAAGACCGGTTCGGTCTTATTGAAACCAACTCAATCTCGTCTTATTGACCTAACCGGGCACAAATACCTGTCTCAAGGTGATTTATGATCAGCGTTTCATCTTCAGCGTTACGGTCAGCATTACATCGTTTCATCAGAAAGGCATCGCATTGTTTACTGTTCAAAAGCACAGGGAAAACTAAAAAAAAGGAATAAAAGCTTGGTAGACCCCAACTACCAAAACATTTATTCGACTAGAACGAAACTTTTCTTCAAGAAGAGACCACAGCAGAGAACTCCCAAGACCGAAAATTATAACTGCTGGTCGCAATTTAGAATCCATTATTTTTGAAAATTCTGGCTGGATGGTTAATGAGCCATATTCTGTAAAAATCTACGAAGAATTATTAATCGAATATGTGTAATTACCACTTAATTCATTTTGTAGGATGAACCTTTTTAAGACCTTAGACTCATTATAGGTTTGTGTAGTCTTACGGGCCTAGGCCCCCATTATTTTAATAAAATGGCTATCTAAAAAATTCGATCAGATGGATTTGAAGTAAAGAAGGCAGGAGGGCTGGTTGACTTCCGGTCCCTTTGCTATCATCCAAGGTTAACATCCCTTCCATTAAACCTTACATGCCCCAGGGGCATAACTTAAAACCCTTGTCCTCAGATTGGGGGGCTGAGGGGGCTTGTTTATCCTTGGATTTTTTGTTTTATGATTTTGGGTCAATTTAATCCAACAACTCTTTCTATGTTATGCATTTCAAGTTTTAATTTGTTCTATGTTTGTGAATTTGCTTTGAATATTTCTGTTTTTTTTTCTTATGAAATTTTGATTTTTAACAACGATTAGTAAAAAAATAGTTTAAATTTGTGAATATTTACGATTTTACACGTAAATAAAAAGAAAAACTGTCGAATTTAAATTTTAACTGTTAAATTTTTCCATGTCTGTTTAATTTAAATCTTGTTTTAGAAGTTGAAGATGCTTTACTAGGTGACAGCGAGAAGCCCTTCTATTTTCCAAACAATCTTTTGTCACCAAAACGTGAAGATGTTCCTTTGCTTAATTTGTCTAACACATCAGGACAATGTAAATTTGAACACGACACCCAGGAATCAAAATTTTCTAACAATGAAGGTATATCTGAAACATTGTGTTTTTGTTGATTGAAATGTATTGGGTAGTATTTGATTGGACAAAAATAGGACAAAGGGACTTAATCTTAAGATGGAACTTTTGTTTTATTTTATTTCAATGTGCATATCTTTGCCAAACCATTTTGTAGTCTTTCATGAAAGTTTCTAAATTTTCACATGTAAGAAGTTTGGTAGGTTTTATTACCAAACAGTTCTTGGTAACGAATTGTAAGTAAGGAGCGACCCGGCTCAATAGTAACCGAAACTTTAAAAAATGGAATTTTGATACCAATAGATACATCAAAAGAATCGGATTTTATGCTGATTTCAAATACAAAAGATTCATTAAGTTTAGTCTTACCCAACAAAGGTTATGAACCTGTGAAAGTTTTCTTATTTTCGAAATAAGAGGGACACACCTCCTAAAAGTCAGAGGATCTTTATGAAATTCACACCATCCGAGTCAGCTTATCAGAGAACCCTATTGTTGAGGTTTCATGCTTCTATCTGCAATAATGTGGAATTCTGTATTTTTTGCTAGAAGAAAGATCACGGATGTGTGTTTATTTGTTTGTTTTTTCTTCCCAGGGATAATCTTATTGACCCAGCGGTCCTAAAATATCATGAGAGGTATTATTCAAACGAAAATTAAAACCTCTAGTGCCCTTTTTAAGTGACCAAAAGATTGGAGGGCAACTAGGCCTCTCCCCACCCCTTTTCCCCATAAGGATTTTGTAATAGCTATTTTTTTCATCATAGTTGAAAGGCTCAATAACTATTCCTTTGGATGTAACCTGCCCCCCCCCCTCTCCCCTCTCCCCTCATAGCCCCAGGGGAATGATCTTTAAGTTATAAAAGTTGTCTATCGTTTACGCATAGTGTTTGTTGTTGGGAAGCATGAATACATTTTAAGTGGGAAAGACGAATTTTTTGCTGGGGTTTTTTCACGAGGGAAAGTTCCAGGGGTTGAACTTGTTACAGAAAATTCTACTCTGGGGGAATTTTCAAGAATTCCTACAAAAAAATCTTTTATATTTCTTACTTTCTCTTTTCCGTCTCAAATTTACGCGTGGGAGTTGTTAGGGGTAATAGCCTGGGCAAATTTCCACCAGAATTGAATTGTCTAGATAATATATCCGTGGAGAGGGTATTTCTCGTGGAGGTTGTGCCAGATATCCTGGGACCATTTAAAAAAACGATCAGAAATTAAATTTAAAAAACAAGTTTTTTCAACTGGAAGTAAGGATCAACATTAGAACTTAAAACGATCAAAAATTATTACATATATGAAGGTGATTGCCCCCTCCTCAACACTTCGATCTTTACGCTGAATTTTTAATTTTGTCCCAATACTTTTAAGAAGGGCTTCTAAAACACTATTGTCGTTTAATTGGAACAATAAGAAGCTTATTTCTAAAGTACTAAAAACTTTAGCGTAAAGAGTGAGGCGTTGAAGAGGATATATACACTGTACACTGAAGAGGATATATAAACTCAAACAAAAAATTGTTTGAGATTCAACAAAAATTGTTTATTTTCATCAACAAAAATCACACAAGGGAAATTAATTAATTAGAAAAAAAATTAATTCATTGGGTAAAATATGTTGAGTATTGTTTTTTTTTTAAGAATAAGGTAGTAGTTTCACGAATTTTCTAGCTAAGGAAAATCACAAAAGAAATGTATTGCTAAACGAAATTGCCTATTATTGTCAAATCAAATGAGCCCTCTCTGAAGTTTATGCAAGCATCCCTATTATAAGAGCCATATTTGCCCCCAGGGTATAACTTACAACGCCTGCCCCCGGGCCCTGGGTGGTACTGCTGAATAACAGAATCTGCTTTTCAGATTTATTATAATATCAAGAAAAGAAAAAAAGATTTACATTCTCCTTCCCATTTAAAAAAAAAAAAAATAGTTTTTTATATGAGAAGAAATAACAATTTTCACATAATTAGAGCTTCAACACAAAACTTATTTTGCCGACTCTGAGAACACTGACTCTGACACTGACTCTGACTAACACTGAGAAGAGACAAACAAAATCACATTCTTCTTCATGTTTTCATTTGAAGGATGTTTCCAATTCAACGCGAAATACAAATTTTCAGATGAAAAAGACAAAACATAATACAAATTGGATTTTGTAAATCCATTGTAATACCAAGAAAAACAAAATTGTCTTCATCTACTCATCTTTTTCAAGAAGAAAAACTATTTAAAAAAAAGTCAACCAACAGAAAGGCCCAATAAAACATTAAAGCCTCTCTTATACTCTCTAATCAGAGCACAGGCACTTGCGTACGAAATATGCACTTATAATAGGCGAACAAAAAAATTTGGCGACTTATAAATATGATAAAATAAAATTGGTAGCTAGAAGAAAGAAGTAAATTTAACAATTGCATTTGAGGAAGTTTCAAGAACTATATTGGTGTTCAGAAATATAATCATCTTCATTTAATATTGTAATTTAAAAATATACATTTATATAAAAACATCGTAGAAAAAAAGATGAATACAAAATTAAAAAGATAATTTTGGAATAATGTAATAGGTTCAATTTTGCCCCTTCATTCAAAAACTATACTATTATAGACAGTTGTTATCTCACCTATAAGAACCATCTGGAAATAGATTAACTCTACAAAAAAGAGAAGAGAGACAAAGGAGATGCCTGCTTAGTTTTGATAGTTATTACCAACTGATCCAAGAATGATTTCGGATCGCTTCTTTTTTTAAATTTGGTCATGCAATACAGAATTGATAATGAGTTGTAGGTAAACTTTAGAAGAGAAAAGATAAGATATTTATTTTTCGCAATTGCGAGGATATTACGGGGTTGGACAGACCTATCCTCCCATTTGCACTTCAAATGGGAGGATATCAGGGCGTCGGAGTTAATGCTAAGGAGTGGGCGGACAGGGCTGGCTGTACACAACAAAATGAGGAGTTTTTAGACAAAGACCCAATTAAACATTAAAGCCTTATGGTATTTTTGACCTTTTGTTTTCTATTGTCTAAAAATTAGTAACAGAAAAAAATTAATTAAAAGAAACTAAAATAACTTTGCAAAAGAGATAACAATTAACAAGCAGTATATAAGGCTATCCTCACATTTGTGCCACAAATGAGAGGATATTAGGGTGTCCGGTTTAGTCCCAAAGGGTGGGCGGACGGGGCTGGCGGTGCACAACCTTCCCGTTAGTGGCCCTGTTTTCACTAATATTAGTGCACAACTAAAAAAGAATAAAACATCGAAACCTTATTGCCTTTATAACCTGTAGTTTTCTATTGTCTAAAACTTAGTAATATAAGAAAATTAATTTAAAAAACTAAATTTATTTATTAATTTACATTAATATCTATTGTATGTTTGTTTGTAGTGATTGTTTATTTATTGTTTATTTATATGCCCCCAGGGCATAACTTACAACGCCTACCCCCGGGCCCCTGTGGGCTGTATCGACACCGGAGATTTTTGTTATCAGAACTTTGAACTATTTTACTAAAATATCCATCTCAAAATTTTTATCTGATGGGTTTAGGTCGTGGAGAAGTGGGGGGGGGAGTTGCCCTCCAATCTCCTTCGACTCTTACCCTTAAATTACAACCCTTGCCCTGAGGACTGTGGGAGAGTTGTCATCCTCAAAGACCTAATTTCCAGAACTTAAAACTATGTTTAATAAAATGGCTGTCACAAAATTTTGATTGGATATGTTTGGGGAAAAGGTGGGCGTGAGAGAGGGGTTAGTTGCCCTCATAACACTTTCGACTATTAAAAAGGGCACTAGGCCTTTGAATTTCCATTCAAATGAGCCTTTTTTGAAGTTTCTACGACAAAACCTCTATAAACGCTTTATATGCCCCCAGGGCATAACTTAAAACCCTTGCCCTAAAGGTTTTGGGGGAGTGTCCTCTTCAAAAACAAATTTTCTATCTGGAAATCAACTACGCTGAACAAAATGAATATCTAAAAATTTTGATTGGATGTGTGGGGGGGAGTGTTGGGCGTGGGGGGGGCTAGTTGCCCTCCAATCACTTTCGATTATTAAAAAGGGCACTATCCATTTGAATTTCCAATCGAATGAACCTTTTTTGATGTTTTTACGACAACGCCTTCTATAAAAACCTTATATGCCCCCAGGGCATAACTTAAAACCCTTGCACTGAGGGTTGTGGGGGATGGTCCTCTTCAAAAATATATTTTCTATCTGGAAATCAACTACACCGAACAAAATGGCTATCTCAAAATATTGATTGGATGTGTTTAGGGGAATGATAAGCGTGGGAGGGGCGGGGCTAGTTGCCGTCCAATCACTTTTGACTATTAAAAAGGGCACTGTCCCTTTGAATTTCCAATCGAATGAGCCTTTTTTTGAAGTTTCTACCACACCGTATTCTATGAAAATCTTATATGCTCCCAGGGCATAACTTAAAACCCTTGCACAGAGGGTTGTTGGGTAGTGTCCTCCTCAGAAACGTATTTTCTATGTTAAAATCAAATACGCTGATCAAAATGGCTATCTCAAAATTTTGATTGGATATATTTGGGGAAATGATGGGCTTGGGGAGGGGCTATTTCCCATCCAATTACTGTTGACTATTAAAAAGGCCACTAGCCCTTTGAATTTCCAATCGAATGAGCCTGTTTTGAAGTTTCTACGACAACGCCTTCTATAAAAACCTTATATGCTCCCAGGGCATAACTTAAAACTCTCGCCCTGAGGTGGACCGCCTTCTAAACCCGTTTGCATTCGTCAAAAGATCACCGCCCCTTTTTCTTACAGTAAGATCTCTTCTGCATAGATAATTTTTGGTGATCACACAATTCGGCCTTTAAAAGATTTTTCCCTATTTGAACTGGTATTTGTAAGACCTGAAGAAAACATGACTTTCCTCGTTTTTTTTATCCAAAGCTTTGTGGCTATTCCAAAAATTTACCTTCAAGATAGCGTATGATATGTATTCTATTTGCTCTTCCTATTTTTGTTATGATAATTCTAAATTTTGTTGTAATATTTCCTCTCCTTCACTTGTAGTTTGATTTACACCAAGGTATACTTTTTGATCGCTTGAGGTTTAATTTTTGCTCTTTTGTTGCATTAGAATAACTAATTTTAAAAAATTATATTAGTATCACCACGAGAGAGAGAAGATGGATCGAAAATATAATTTGTTGTCAAAACATATCGAAAGATATACTGTTTTTTTGTAGACTTTTAAAGCAAATTGAAAGATTCATTTTTTGTTTTCGGTTTTTTTAGCTTTTATATTTTGTTTTATTCGTTTTTTTTTTTTTACTTTGTTGTCTTTTAAAACATATTGAAAGTTGTGTTTTAGTTTTCGGTTTTTTGAGTTTTGATTTTTTTTTTTTTTATTCTTCTTTTGTTTTTATTTTAATTCTATAAACTTTTAAATTTTAGATCACTTTTCACCACACATGTCTGGAATACACTTACAGGGAAATACGTCACTAGTTGTTTCAAAGAATCCATCTACAAGTTGTTTCTCAAATGCATGTGTATCGGAATCTGAAAGAAAAGGCTTAGAAAATCAGAAAACTGGTTTGAAAAGTTGCCTGCAAAGTAAAAAGTATAGAAAATTGGAAAGCTTTCAAAGAACTCATAAAGAGAAAAGAACATATAAATGTGAGGTATGTGACAAGATATTTCCTCGAATGCAGCATTTGAACAATCACCAAAGAGTGCATACAGGTGAGAAACCTTTTAAATGCAATGTATGTATAAAATGCTTTTCTGAACGGGGCTCTTTGAACAGGCACCTAAGAGCTCATACCGGTGAGAAACCGTTTAAATGTGATGTATGTGAGAAGACCTTTTTTCAGCCTGCAAATTTGAAAACACATCAAAGAATACATACGGGTGAAAAACCATTTAAGTGTAATGTTTGCGACAAAACCTTTTCTCATTCTCCATATTTGAACCTGCACCAAAGAGTGCATACAGGTGAGAAACTGTTTAAATGCGTTGTATGTGACAAGACTTTTTCTCAGTCTGCAAGTTTAAACACACATATAAGAATGCATACGGGTGAGAAACAATTTAAGTGTGCTGTATGTGACAAGACCTTTTCTCAACCAGCAGGTTTGAACACACATCAAAGAATTCATACGGGTGAAAAACCGTTTAAATGTGATGAATGTGACAAGACCTTTTCTCAGCCTGCAAGTTTGAACACACATCAAAGAATTCATACGCGTGAGAAACCGTTTAAATGTTTTGAATGTGACAAGACCTTTTCTCAACCTGTTAGTTTGAAAACACATCAAAGAATACATATGGGTGAAAAAACCGTTTAAGTGTAATGTTTGTGACAAAACCTTTTCTCATTCTTCATATTTGAACCTGCACCAAAGAGTGCATAAAGGTGAGAAGTCGTTTAAATGCGACCTTGTATCGACCTGCAAGTTTGAAAACACATCAAAGAATACGTATGGCTGAGAAACCGTTTAAATGTGATGAATGTGACAAGACCTTTTCTCAACCTGCAAGTTTGAAAACACATCATAGAATACATATGGGTGAAAACCGTTCAAGTGTAATGTTTGTGACAAAACTTTTTCTCATTCATCATGTTTGAACCTGAACCAAAGAGTGCATGTTTAAACCTGCACCAATTTGATTTAATATGATTTGATCTTATATAATTTGATTTGCATTTGGCATGCATTAATGTTCTCAGTTGTAGATTATGTTCAGTAGAACAAGGAGTAACAGTTAAATACAAAAGAATACTATTTTTTAAAAAAATATAGAAAATGGTTTTCGTATTGCTTATCCTGTTCATTTGAAAAATTATAGTTTATTTCAAGACAGTTGAACCATAGGCTCTTATCTGATGAACTAACGTACTTCAAGGAGAAAATTCTTGCAATTAAATAAAGAAACTTACATATAATGGATCTTCAGAATTGCAAAGTGACTAGCTAAAAAATTGACCTATCAATAGGAAATCCATGACTGGTATTATTTTAAAACTAGTAATTATTATTATTTTTTTTTTTTGGTTTCCTAGACTTCTAGCGTCCTTAGGGATAGGCTAGCCTAAGCTACGCTAGTTGCTGTCCAGTATTCTACTGCTCCTCAATCTCACACCCAGTTAAGAAATTTCAGATAATAGTCAATTTTGTTAGCCAATGCTTACTTCCATGGGGTAATGGAAATTTGTAAGCTGACACTGCTAGTGAATAATTACAAAACAGAAAAAAATAGGATAATTAAGTATATTTGAGAAGCATATATCTTGAAACAATTATAAATCAAATTATAATTACCTAACCTGCTGAATCTAAATTATATCAAACCTGCACCAATTCATACGGGTGAGAAACCGTTTAAATGCGTTGTATGTAAATCATGCTTTTCTCGACTGAGCAGCTTTAACAGGCACCAAAAAGTGTATATGGGTTAATAGCCAATTATATGTTATGTTTGTGAGAAGTGTTTTCTGCAAGCTTACAGTTAAAGATACAGATACAGGTGAGAAACCTTCATATGTTATGTTTGTAGAAAAACTTTTACTAACTATAGCAATTTTAAAAACATTAAAAAGTGCATTCGGAGTTTAAGAAAGTTGTTGTAACCTTAAAATAAAAAAAAATTGGAGCAGAAAAAATAATGACCGTGGATTGTCAGTTTAATTGACATATACTAATATTTATTCCTTAAAGTTTTTTCGTAATTTTTCATTTATGAAAGTAAGAAAAGTGAAAACATTTAAAGCGTATTTTGTCTTCAGTAAAGCGTAAATTGTGTTCTGATCTTCAGGAGCCATGGGGACTATCAGCCCTAAATATGTTAATTTTTGCTCGTTTTGAGTTTGACTCGGCTTTTTATTGTAATTGACTGGATTGTCAGTTTAATTGACATATACTTATATTTAGGCATATTCCTTCAGGTTTTGGCAAATTTTTTATTCATGAAAGTAAGAAAAGGGAAGAAAATTCAAACGTTTTTGTTTTTAGTATTGTCAAATTGTTCTCTGGCCTTGAGAAGGCAAGGGGGTTATCAGCCCCACTCATGTTAATTTTTACTCAATTTGAGTTTGGCTCGGGTATTTATTGTAATTTTTGTTCCTTTTGAGTTTCATTTATTTATTGATGGTGATTTATGTTTGTTTTACGCTTGGAAGATTATTTTTCTTTATTTTTGCTCATTGTTGGCTTAATGGAGCTCTTAACTTTTCTTTGAAAAAACGGTTTTGTGGAAAAAGCTTTTTAAAATATTTTCTGTTTATTTTTTATTGACATAGTCTTTTTCATGGAAAAAATAATATTTTATATCTATTCATTCTTCTGAATTTTTCTAAATTTTCATTCTTGTTAAAGTTATTTTACCGAGTTGTGTCTTTTTGGAGCCGGAATAATTTTTAAATTAGTTTTTTTTTATCAATTTTTAAGCACAATTTTTAAGCGCAATTTTAAGCGCAAAGTTAAATCAATTTTTAAGATAAGTGACCATTCTAATA
Source organism: Artemia sp. Qi Xiang Cuo (assembly GCF_049724085.1). Taxonomy (NCBI): domain Eukaryota; kingdom Metazoa; phylum Arthropoda; class Branchiopoda; order Anostraca; family Artemiidae; genus Artemia; species Artemia sp. Qi Xiang Cuo. The sequence goes on from NW_028300479.1 coordinate 71,771, forward strand.
TGATGCCACATCAAAATATCTAGATAATATAAGACCACATAAAAATATGCTCTTAGAATAATAAAACTATGCTCTTAGAATATCTAAGAAAAAAAATAAAGCTGTCAGCTTATTCGGTTAGCTTTATTCTGTTAGTAAATTTTCCAATCAAAAACTTGGAAAATTTGGTTTAATTCCTGAAAGGAAAGCTTTATTCAAGGTGGGGGGGGGTATATCCAAACCTGAAATTATAGTTATTTGACCTTCAGTCTATTTTGAACAATTTGGTTATTGAGACAAAAGCATTCGTTTGTTTCAAGTCAAGAATAGCTGCAATTTAAATGTCCATTATGATGAAGACATTCTAGGCCAAAAATGCCAGTCATAAGATGATTTGATTGGCTTTCTTCCTGCAATGAAAAGTTCACTTTTTTATGGCGGAAGAAATCCCCATGTTAATGCTATCTCAACAAAGCAGCAAAAACAGAAAAGAAGGTTGTACCACTTTTCTGTGGCTAAACCTTCTTCTGCTGGCTTTAATATTTTGATAGCATAGAAAAGGCATTGAATGGTATGTCCAATTTATTTGTAAGTCAATAATATGAGCTGTAAAACTGTACCCACTATTTTGTAGGGGTGCAATATTTGGTAAATTTTTTGCAGTTCATATTATTTTCTTACAAATAAAGTGAACATACCACTTGATGCCTTTTTTATGCTCTTTACAAATATAATAATTGCTTCTATGGGAAATTCGAATTTAAGCACTTTTTGAGCTCTTGGAAATGACCAAAATAGGCTAATTCTAGTTTTTGGGTATAAAAAGGCCTAAAACATCAGGTTTAAACTTACTGTTTCATTATAAATGAATTTTTTAATGTTATATAATCTACAAGCACTGATTATCCACAATTATGTTGGATAAATGAAAGTTCAATAAATAAATTTTGCAATATTATGCTGTTTTCTTCTTTTTTGAAGCCAAATGTTCAAGAATGCATATTTTCAACAGAATATCAAAAATATTAAAGCCAATGGAAGAAGGTTTAGCCACGGGAAAGTGGTACAGCCTTCTTCATGGGGGATTAGCGTCTCTTTTCAAAACTCCCTTGTTTCTGTTCTTCCAATTAATTGTGGATTTTTTCCACCATAAAAAAGTGAACTTTTCATTGCAGGAAGAATGCCAAATAAATCATCTTATGACTGGCATTTTTGGCCTAGAATGTCTTAATCATAATGGACATTTAAATTGCAGCTATTCTTGACTTGGAAACAAAAGAATGCTTTGGTCTTTATAGCCAAATTGTTCAAAATCAACTGAAGGTCAAATAACAATAATTCCAGGTTTGGAACAACCCCCCCCCCCCCCCCACCTTGAATAAAGCTTTCATTTCAGGAATTAAACCGAATTTTCCAAGTTTTTTGATTGGAAAATTTACAAACAGAATACAGCTAACAGAATAAGCTGACAGCTTTATTATTTTCTTTACTTTAAAATTTAATTATAACGTAAAATCCTTAACTACACTTTAATTTAGTTACATCAAAAAACAGTTTTTGAATTTTTGCACCCTTAAAAAAAATAATAGTCAGATTTTAATATTAATCAAATTTGTAATGCATTTGACTGCTGAAGGAGTTGAGCCTTTTCTTTCATTTGTATTAAGATAAAATATGCTCTGAAGGGACTAAAAGTCATTCTTAGTCATCAATCCTAATATATTTTGTATTTTAAGACTCTCCTTACTAAAATCTGCGTTGTATCCAAGTTTCGATGATAGTATTTTACCTCTCATAGTTTGCACTAATGGTTCGTTTACACATTGCGGAAATTCATGCGGATTTAGTAATCCTTGCGGAAATTCCGTCCGTTTTCGTGCTAGAAAAAATCTCTAGCCTTCCGCAACGTTTTGGTCAAATCAGGACGGAATCTTGGCAAGATTTTTAAATGAATAAAATCATGAGTATAGATTATCAAAAACTACACGATCTTATAACTTTGGTTCAAGGCTACACCAGCTTCTATGATCCTGCGCACCCAGGCTATAAGAAAACTAAGAAAAACGGTGTCGTTTGGCTCTCTATTGCTCAACAGCTTTCAGAAGAGGGTAAGAACATAGGTCATGCTTTTGCAATAATTTGAAATCTTTGCCTTAAAACGCAGCGTTATTTTAGCCATAGTTCGAACAGAAACGGATGGATTTCCGCAATGTGTAAACGAACCATAACTCCGTTCCAAGATCTTTCATGGACTTGCCACAAATTCTTAAAATGGCCGATCCCATCACAGCTTTTGTGGATTTTTCATTGAAAACGGTAAGTTGTACAGTTAATTTTTTGTGTCAGAATAAAAGAAAAGCTATTTTGTTCTAGAAAATAATTATTCCTTTTTTTTCTTCTTGCTCATTAAGTGGTCTTAAGAAAAAAAATGTCTTAAGAGAAAAAATGTAACTGCATATGTACTTGAATCTAATGGTCAAGAGCTGAGGGGTGATAAAGTGACTTCGACTTCTTTGTGATGCAAAACACATTTAAATTCAATTAATTAGCTTAAGTTTTTAAGTTTGGCGATACAATTAAATCATCTGGATGAGAAATTTTCTGCCAATCTTCTCTGTGCAGGTATGATGAACAAAATATGTTTATCTAAGCAGATGTAGTTATGCGGGTTCAGATGGGAATTTCTAATCATAATACATATAAGAGAAGAATAAAATTAATTGAATTCAGCTGCTAAACTTTGGGAGACTATATTTTGTATGTTATGTTATGGGAACTAATGCAGAAAACCCCTACTGATTGGTATTTTTTTTAACTTTTAATTGGCTATTTTTGCGATTGTTAAGCTTTAGTTAAGTTTTAATGACAATGTGTTTACAGTAACATCATTTTGCGAAGCATTTTGATTGAAAAGGCTAATAAGGCCCTAAATGAACTGGTAAGTTTTATGAAATTTAGCTGTCTATCTGTTCATGTTTTTAAGACGAATTTCATGACTTTTTGTAGAATTGGTACTGCTATTATTTTAAATGATAAAATTTGTCTGAATAGTGTAATCTTAAATAAAGCTTTTAGTGTTACATAGTTATTTTTTATCTTGATTGCAATTTGTGTTGGAAACTACACTGTGATGCAATATCAGCAAAAGTGGCAAGAGGATTGGGTCTTATAAGAAGGCTAAGAAATGAGCTTCCAACAAGAATTCCAATGATTCTTTCTCATTCAGTTATCAATCCATATTTGTCATATGGTGGTTTGCTGTGGACTAGTTCATTGGTTTCAAGTTTTAAAATAGTCCAAATTTTACAAAATAAAGTTGTTTGTGTTTTAGGAAATTCTGTGAGATATGAAAATAGCACTTTGAGTTGCTTCACTAAAATGAAAATTCTAAACGTTTATAAGTTAAGAGATTATCAACTAGCTGTTTTTATTTATCAATGCTTGAATTGTTATTTGTTGGAGTGCTTTTGCGAAATTTTTTAGTCTAACTTGTTTTATCATAGTTATGAGACTAGATGTTCTTCAGGTAGTGTCTGAGACTCGGAGCACTCAACGAAAATTTTTGTTTCCGCGTTTTGCTGGAGCACAACTGTGGAATTCTCTCCTGGAGGATATAAAAGTGGCAGATAAGTTTAGCCAGTTCAAGAGTAGGTTGAAACGCTAGCTTCTGGGAAGTTGTTAATGATTTTTTTTTGTAATTTTTGATTTATGACTGAAGTGTGAATGTATATTGGCAGATTTTAAAAGAGTAACAAGAGATTGGAGGGCAAGCAGCACTTCTTTCAGGCTAATTCTTCTCTCAGTCATTTTGTTCAGAATAGTTGGGCCGTCCAGCAATTATGTCTTTAGGGATATTAGGCATGTCAACCTCCCGCAATTATGCAATTGGTTCCTTATGCTTTCAAACTAAATGTTACTTTAAAAATATATCAACAGGCATTGTGTTTATGGTTGCCAATAAGACAAATCAGCAATATATCGAGAAAGTGTGCGGGTATTAAGTTGAAACTTTTGAGATAGTATGATTACTACTTCTGCTCTTCAAAGAGCATATTCTTTCAAAGAGCATAGATAGAATCCTTTGGGAATGATATTGAGTTTTATTTTCCAGGTCAGCTTCAAAAGCTATAAAGTTAAATTAAAAAATACTGTTTGTGTCAGGATTCAAAATTGTCGAAAAATTTTCTCCAACATAAAATTAGCAACCCATTCTATAGATTCTCACAGAAAAAAACTGAAAAGATGTGAATTATTATTTTTTCCATGAAAAAGACTACGAACTGCATAAATAAAAACGAACAGAAATAAATATTAAAAACTTTTTCCACAAAATCAGTTTTTCAAAGAAAAGTAAAGAGCTCCATTCCAGGAATGAGCAAAAATAAAGCCAAATAATCTTCCAAGCACAAAACTACCATAAATCACTATCAATAAATAAATGAAAATCAAAACGAACAGAAATTGCAATAAATAGCCAAGTCAAACTCAAAAGGAGAAAAAAATAAAATGAATAGCGCTGATAGCCCCCATGATTTCTCAAGACTAGAACAAAATTTGCGCTTTACTGAAAACAAAACACGTTTGAAATGTTTTCATTTTCTTACTTTCATAAATAAAAAATTATCAAAACTTTAATGAAAAAATATCAGTATATGTCAATTAAACTGACAATCCATATTTATTTGTTTTTTTTTATTGTTTTTCTTTTTAGTAAAGCGCAAATTGTGAGAGGGGGGACATAATTTCCAAAACCTTCAACTACGATGAACCGAATAGTTATCTCCATATTTGAATTGTCAAGGGAAATGATGAGCGTGAGGGGGGGGGGGGTGGATACTCTCAAATCACTTTTGCTCACAAAAAGGGCACTATAACTTCCAATTTCAAATCAAATAAAACCTCATCTGAAGTTTATACAACCGCCCATTCCAAAAAACCCTGATTTTTGCCCTTATGGCATAACTTACAACCCTAGTGCGGGGGGGGGAGCTGTGTAAACCCTAGAGGCACTATTATATTTTCTTTGGACTATTTTGAACAAAATCACTATCTCATAATTTCAATCAGATGTGTTTGATAAAAAGAATGGTTGTCGGAGAGGAGGGGGTCTAAATACCCTCCATCACTTTTGACGTTAAAAAGGAACTAGAACTTCTAATTTACAACCAAATCAGCCTCTTCTAAAATTAAGAAACTATCCCCTCCATAAAAACATTAAATGCCACATAGCATAACTTACAGCCCCTAGGCTCTGGTGGTTTGTATCATCCCCAAAAGACTTGTTATGAGATCTTTTGACTATTTTAAATTAAATGTCTGTCTCAAAAATTTTTGTTCCGTGTATTTCAAGGAAACACGACGTACTGAGGGGGGGGGCGTTTATCTACCCTCTGATCTCTTTGACTTTAAAAAAGGCACTAGAAATTCAAATTAGCAATCCAATGAGTCCCCTCCGAAGTACATAAAACCACCCTTTCTAAAAAAAATATTATATGCCCCTGGGGCATAACTTACAAGTCTTGCCCTAACAACTATAGGGGCGGGGGTGTCTTGCTCAAAGACATAATTTCTGGACCCTTAAACTACAATGAACAAAACTGCTATCTCCCAATTTTGATTGGATGCCTTTAGGGAAATGATGAGCGGGGGGGGGGGGTCTAGTTGCTCTCAAATCATTTTTGACTCTTAAAAAGGGCAATATAACTTTCAATTTCAAATCAAATGAGCCCCATTAGAAGTTTATGCAACCACCCATTTCATAAAAAACCCCAGGGCATGACTTAAAACCTCATAAAACCCCAGGGTTATATGACCCCAGGGCATGACTAAAAACCTTCTCCCCAGGGCATAAGGGGTTGTGTCAACCCTAGAGACATTGTTAAATGTTCTTTGGGCTATTTTGGGCAAATCGCTATCTCACAATTTTAATCAGATTTGTTTGGTGAAGAGGGGTAGTTGAAAAGGGAGGGGGGGGGTAGCTGCCCTTCATCACTTTTGACACTTAAAGGGGAACTAGAAATTTTAATTTTTAACCAAATGAGTCTCCTCTAAGGCTTATGCAACCATCCTTTCCATAACAACCTTTTAACACCCCCCCCGGGCATAATTATAGGTTTATACAACCATCCCTTCCATAAAAACCTTAAATACCCCCTGGGCATAATTTACTTCCCTTACCCCCAGGTTCTGGGGTTTGTTTCAATCTCAATAGCCTTGTTATATGATATTTAGACTATTTTGAATGAAATGGCTGTCTGAAAATAATATTTCATATCTTTTCAGTTTTTTTTGTGAGAATCCATAGAATGGGTTGCTAATTTTATGTTGGAGAACATTTTTCGA
>NW_028300479.1:78591-135545 GCF_049724085.1 Artemia sp. Qi Xiang Cuo
ATACATTGGACTTATTTAACTACTTGATTGTTTGAGTTTCGTCTCTTACTATTTAAAAGAAGAAAAAGCCGTAGGCTTTTTCCTGTTTGTTTTTATAGTTAAAAAACGAACTCAAGTCCAAAGAAACTGAACACTGTGGTTCATTCATATTATCCTCATTATTTTAGCTAGAATGTAAATAAACAAGTTTCTTTTTTAAAATTTAAATTGAAAAGATAGTGCTTTTAATTCAACATATTAAAAGTTCTCACCGACGGGGAATCGAACCCCCTTCTCCCAGATAACAAGTGGGCATACATACCATTAGACTATCGGAGACTTAGAAAATAAAAGTTACATATAAGATATGATAATAATTTTTTAATCCGCTTTACATAAAGGCTCGATCATCCAATTTTTACATTAAAGAACGAACTTTAGTCCATAGTTTATCCGGGTTGCAGCGGTAGCTAGCAACCTTGTAAGAGACGATCACGTCCAATGTTAAGAAATATAAAAACCCATAGTTCTTAAAAAAAGAGTCAGATCAAAACAAAAAGTACACCATTAGAACCGCCTTGTCCGAAACCCCTGCATAGTAAAATTTCTGTCCCTTGGCTTGAACAGCAAGGGAAATATATTGGCTTGAAAATCAAGAAAAGTGGCAGCTACTACAACATTCTGCCTAAACGGGATATTTTTTCTTTTTTTTTTCTTTTTTTTTTCTTTTTTCTTTTCCACAGATAGCTTGGCACTGGAACATCGTAAAGGGTTGTTCAATAGCGCATTTTAAAGGAAATTAATTGGATTAAAAATCTATAGTAACTAAAATAAATTATTTCTAAAAGAGAATAAATTTTTCCACCAAAAACTGCATTTTTGATGTCTTTTCACACTGCAGTCTTTCAAACATAATCGTATATCAGCGGTAAGAATTGAACCCACGCCTCTGAAGAGACTGGTGGCTAACACCAGTGCCTTGGACCACTCGGCCAGGCTGCCTCTCATAAATAAATATATATGTGAATTTGGGTTACAGCAGTAGCTAGCAACCTAGTAATAGACGATCAGTCCAATGCTAAGAAATATAAAAACCCAAAACTCCTAAAAATAGAGTCAGATCAAAACAAAAGTACATCATTAGAAATACCTTGTCTGAAACCCTACTAGATAAATAATGAACGTCATCATAGTTTTATATTAGAGCTATGACGTGAATAGAGTGACGTCATAATTAGTATATAAGGAAAGTCAAAACTGAAAATTCTCTCATTCTTGATTAGAATAATGGTTAGATCGAAGCAAGCTATACGCAATTTGAAGAAAGAGTACTACACAAACAACAGAGCTAGTATCTTGAAAAGAGAAAAGCAAAGGTATTCAACCGACCAGGCGTATCGAGAAGTAAAAATTGAGAGAGCAAAACAAAGGTATTCAACCGACCAGGCGTATCAAGAAGTAATAATTGAGAGAGCAAAAGAAAACAGCAAGATGTGTTATCACAATGATGAAGATTATAGACATGTACAATAAAAAACGATCAGTGGAATAACAAGCCGTTGCTGACATTGAACTTAGTTAGATACTTGATTGTTTGAAGTTCGTCTCTTACTCTTTCAATGAAGAATAAGCCGTAGGCTTTTTCCTGTTTGTAATCATATCCGGGTTGTACAGTAAAGAACGATCTCTCGCCAATAGTAACTGATATACGGTGGCTCCAGGGGTAGCTACATCCGGGTTGCAGCGGTATCTAGGATCCAGGTTTTTAAAGTAAAGAACAAACTTCCAGCCTATAGTAACTAATTTATATTAAAGGACGATCATTAGAAAAGCACACCATTGCATATATTGGACTGAGTTAGTTTTTCAGTTTTCCGGGTAGCAGCGGTAGCTAGCAACCTAGTAAGAGACGATCACGTCCAATGTTAAGAAATATAAAAACCCATAGTTCCTAACAAAGGAGTCAGACCAAAACAAAAAGTACACCATTAGAACCGCCTTGTCCGAAACCCCTGTATAGGAAACTTTCTGTCCCTTGGCTTGAACAGCAAGGGAAATATATTGGCTTGAAAATCAAGAAAATTGACTTTAACCACGTTATTCTCCCCAAACGGGATATTTTTTCTTTTTTTTTTCTTTTTCTTTTCCACAGATAGCTTGGCACTGGAACATCGTAGAGGGTTGTTCAATAGCTCATTTTAAAGGAAATTAATTGGGTTAAAAATCTATAGTAACTAAAATAAATTATTTCTAAAAGAGAATAAATTTTTCCAATAAAAACTGTATTTTTGATGCAGTGACGTCATAATTACTATATAAGAAACGTCAAAACGGTAAATGGTCTCATTCATAAATACATAATGGTTAGATCAAAGCAAGCTACACGCAAGTTAAAAAATCAGTACTAAAAAATCAAGAAAAGTGGCAGCTACTACAACATTCTGCCTAAACGGGATATTTTTTTCTCTTTTCTTTGTTTCCAGTATAATAAAGATCAAACTCTTCCCTATACTAACTTGCATACGCAACTTTATCCGGGTTGCAGTGGTAGCTAGCAACCTAGTAAGAGACGATCACGTCCAATGTTAAGAAATATAAAAACCCATAGTTCCTAACAGAGGAGTCAGATCAAAACAAAAAGTACACCATTAGAACCGCCTTGTCCGAAACCCCTGTATAAGAAACTTTCTGTCCCTTGGCTTGAACAGCAAGGGAAATATATTGGCATGAAAATCAAGAAAATTGACTTTAACCACGTTATTCTCCCCAAACGGGATATTTTTTTTCTCTTTTCTTTTTTTTTTCTTTTCCACAGATAGCTTGGCACTGGAACATCGTAGAGGGTTGTTCAATAGCTCATTTTAAAGGAAATTAATTGGGTTAAAAATCTATAATAACTAAAATAAATTATTTCTAAAAGAGAGTAAATTTTTCCACCAAAAACTGCATTTTTGATGTCTTTTCACACTGCAGTCTTTCAAACATAATCGTATACCAGTGGTAAGATTTGAACCCACTCCTCCGAAGAGTATAATAAAGATCGAACTCTTCCCTATACTAACTTGCATACGCAACTTCACTATAGTTAAGATTACAGGATTTATATTTTTACATTAAAAGACGATCACTGAAATAACAAACCATTCCATACATTGGACTTAGTTAGCTACTTGATTGTTTGAGTTTCGTCTCTTACTATTTAAAAGAAGAAAAAGCCGTTGGCTTTTTCCTGTTTGTATTTATAGTTAAAAAACGAACTCAAGTCCAAAGAACCTGAACACTGTGGTTCATTCATATTATCTTCATTATTTTAGCTAGAATGTAAATAAACATGTTTCTTTTTTAAATTTTAAATTGAAAAGATAGTGCTTTTAATTCAACATATTAAAAGTTCTCCCCGACGGGGAATCGAACCCCCTTCTCCCAGGTAACAAGTGGGCATACTTACCATTAGACTATCAAAGACTTTTAAAATAAAAGTTACATATAAGATATGATAATAATTTTTTAATCCTTATAATAAAGAACGACCTTTTGCCTCTACTAAATTGTATACGCTACTTAATTATAGTGTAGGTTAGTAATTCCACAGATAGCTTGGCACTGAAACATCGTAGAGTTCAATGGTTATCCGGGTTGCAGTGATAGCTAGCAACCTAGTAAGAGACGATCACGTCCAATGTTAAGAAATATAAAAACCCATAGTTCCTAACAGAGGAGTCAGATCAAAACAAAAAGTACACCATTAGAACCGCCTTGTACGAAACCCCTGTATAGGAAACTATCTGTCCCTTGGTTTGAACAGCAAGGGAAATATATTGGCTTGAAAATCAAGAAAAGTGGCAGCTACTACAACATTCTGCCTAAACGGGATATTTTTTTCTTTTTTTTTCTTTTGTATCCAGAGATAGCTTGGCACTAGAACATCGTAGAGAGTTGTTCAATGGCTCATTTTAATAACATTAAGGACCGATAAAGCTCATCATAAATGGTGTTTGTCAATCATTATTACAGTACAGAACATCCGGGTTGCAGCGGTAGCTAGCAACCTAGTAAGAGGTGATCACGCCCCATAGTAAAAACTAATGTAAGCAATAACTCCTGAAAAAAGATTCAGATCAAATCAAAAAGTACACTATTAGAACTGCCTTAGTATTCCAATTAAGAAAAAGCCTATGGCTTTTTCTTGTTTGTAATACAGCAAGAATTTTGGTGTCTATCGGTAAGGGAGGGAATCCGGGTTGCAGCGGTAGCTAGCAACCTAGTAAGAGACGATCACGTCCAATGTTAAGAAATATAAAAACCCTTAGTTCCTAACAAAGGAGTCAGATCCAAACAATCCGGGTTGCAGCGGTAGCTAGCAACCTAGTAAGAGACGATCACGTCCAATGTTAAGAAATATAAAAACCCATAGTTCCTAAAAAAGGAGTCAGATCAAAACAAAAAGTACACCATTAGAACCGCCTTGTCCGAAACCCCTGTATAGGAAACTTTCTGTCCCTTGGCTTGAACAGCAAGGGAAATATATTGGCTTGAAAATCAAGAAAAGTGGCAGCTACTACAACATTCTGCCTAAACGGGATATTTTTTTCTTTTTTTTTCTTTTTTTCTTTTTTCTTTTCCACAGATAGCTTGGCACTGGAACATCGTAAAGGGTTGTTCAATAGCGCATTTTAAAGGAAATTAATTAGAGTTAAAAATCTATAGTAACTAAAATAAATTATTTCTAAAAGAGAATAAATTTTTCCAACCAAAAACTGCATTTTTGATGTCTTTTCACACTGCAGTCTTTCAAACATAATCGTATCACCAGCGGTAAGAATTGAACCCACGCCTCTGAAGAGACTGGTGGCTAACACCAGTGCCTTGGACCACTCGGCCAGGCGTGCCTCTCATAAATAAATATATATGTGAATTTGGGTTGCAGCAGTAGCTAGCAACCTAGTAATAGACGATCAGTCCAATGCTAAGAAATATAAAAACCCAAAACTCCTAAAAATAGAGTCAGACTCAAAACAAAAGTACATCATTAGAAATACCTTGTCTGAAACCCATACTAGATAATTTATAATAAAGAACGACCATCTGTGCCTATAATAAATTTTATACGCCACTTAATTATAGTATAGGTTAGTAATTCAACAGATAGCTTTGCACTGGAACATCGTAGAGAGTTGTTCAATGGCTCATTTTAAAGGAAATTAATGGGATTAAAAACCTTCTGTAATTAAAACAAATTATTTTTATTATTACAATAAATAACGACACCTAGCCCATATTAACTGAAACATAATTACATTAAAGAACGACCTGAGGCCTTAGTAACTGAAGTATTAAAAGGGATCAGGGTTGCAGTACAGTAAGGACCGAAGTCTATCTCATATAAGAGACGATTATAATAAAGAACGACCTCTTGAGTACACTAAATTTCATACACCACTTAATTATACTATAGGTTAGTAATTCCATAGATAGCTTGGCACTGTAACATCGTAGAGAGTTCTTCAATGGCTCATTTTAAAGGAAATTAATATGGTTAAAAGCCTTTTGTAATTAAAACAAATTATTTTTAAAATAGAATCAGTTTTTTACGAAAAACTGCATATTTCATATTAAAGATTGATCAATGACGTCATAATCGTATACCAGCGGTAGGATTTGAACCGGCGCCTCTGAAAAGACTGGTGACTGACACCAGCGCCTTGGACCACTCGGCCACGCTGCCTCTTATAAGTATATATGTGAATCCGCGTTGCAGCAGTAGCTAGCAACCTAGTAAGAGACTATCACGCCCAATGCTAAGAAATATAAAACCCAGCACTCCTATAAATAAAGTCAGATCAAAATCTGGGTTGCAGCGGTATCTAGCAACCTAGTAAGAGACGATTACGTCCAATTTTAAGAAGTATAAAAACCCATAACACCTAAAAATAAGGTCAGATCAAAACAAAAGTACACCATTAGGACCGCCTTGTCCAAAAGCCCTGTATAGGAAACTTTCTGTCATTTGGCTTGAACAACAAGGGAAACACATTGGCTTGAAAATCAAGAAAAGTGGCGGCTACTACAACATTCTGCCTAAACGGCATATTTTTTCTTTCTTCTTTCTTTTCCAAAGATAGCTTGGCACTGGAACATCGTAGAGAGTTATTCAGTGGCTCATTTTAAAGGAAATTAATTGGATTAAAAATCTTTTTTATTTATAATAAAGAACGACCTCTTGCCTATAGTAATTCCACATATAGCTTGTAAAGTAAAGAACGAACTTCCAGCCCATAGTAACTAAAATAAGATTATAATTTCAGGTTAAAGATTGATCAATGATAACATAATTGTAGGTTGTAGCCAGGTCGTCTCTTACTATGCTAATTAAGAAAAAGCCATAGGCTTTTCCTGTTTGTAATACAGTTAGGTTTTTCGGGTTGCAGTCTTTGAAAAGATGGGTCATGCAGTATGAAAAGACATCAAAAATGAAGTTTTTTGTCAGATTAAAGAATGAACTGTAGCCCATAGTAGCTGAAGTAATAAAAGGAATCAATTTAAAGAAGATGACGTAACACTTATTCATCTTTAGATAAGATAGTATAACACAAATTAATTCTAAGTATTTTTCTTAAGAATTCATCAGAGGTAAAAAATTTTACATACCGGGACTCAAACTCGGGCCAACTGAATGAGAGCCTCCTAATTTAACCACTAGACCATATAGAATATATTAAAATATCTGATTAATAGTGTTTATGTTAAATGTTGCATAAAGGATCAGTCAAGTTAATTATAGTCAGTGGTTTTTCTTTTCCTCCTCGGACAACTTTGGACTGGAATATCGTAGAGAGCTGTTTAATGACTCATTTTAAAGAAAAGTGATGTGGATAAAAGCTTTTATGTAATTAAAAAATTAGTTTTGAAAATATGATCAATTTCTCACAAAAAACTTCATATTTCATGTTAAAGATTGATCTATGACGTTATAATCGTAGGTTGAAGCCATGTTTCTCTTACTATCTCAATTAAGAAAAGGCCATAGGGATTTTCCCTGTTTGTAATTTCACAGCATCCGGGTTGCAGCGGTAGCTAATCCGGGTTGCAGCGGTCGCTAGCAATCCGGGTTGCAGCGGTAGCTAGCACCCTAGTAAGAGACGATCACGTCCAATGTTAAGAAATATAAAACCCATAGTTCCTAAAAAAGGAGTCAGATCAAATTCAAAAGTACACCATTAGAACCGCCTTGTCCAAAACCCCTGTATAGGAAACTTTCTGTCCCTTAGCTTGAACAGCAAGGGAAATGTATTGGCTTGAAAATCAAGAAAAGTGGCAGCTACTACAACATTCTGCCTAAACGGGATATTTTTTTCTTTTTTTTCTTTTGTATCCAGAGATAGCTTGGCACTGGAACATCGTAGAGGGTTGTTCAATAGCTCATTTTAAAGAAAATTAATTGGGTTAAAAACCTTTTGTAACTAAAATAAATTATTTCTAAAAGAGAATAAATTTTTCAACCAAAAACTGCCTTTTTGATGTCTTTTCACACTGCAGTCTTTCAAACATAATCGTATACCAGCGGTAAGATTTGAACCCACGCCTCCGAAGAGACTGGTGGCTAACACCAGTGCCTTAGACCACTCGGCCAGGCTGCTTCTCATAATTTGGGTTGCAGCAGTAGCTAGCAACCTAGCAAGAGACGATCAGTCCAATGCTAAGAAATATAAAAACCCAAAACTCCTAAAAATACAGTCAGATCAAAACAAAGGTGCATCATTAGAATAAACTTGTCTGAAACCCTACTAGATAAATTAGAGCTATGACGTGAATAGAAAAACAGGATATTATGTTGTGGTTTCTGAAGACGTCATGAAATAATATCATTGCGCCATGACGTCCCCATGAAATAAAATCATTACGCCGTGACGTCATAATTACTATATAAGAAGTGTCAGAACTGTAAATGTTCTCATTCATAATTACATAATGGTTTCAATCAAGCAAGCTGCACGCAAGTTGAAAAAATAGTACTACACAAACAACAGAGATAGTATCTTGAAAAGAAAAAAGCAAAGGTATTCAACCGACCAGGCGTATCGAGAAGTAATAATTGAGAGAGCAAAACAAAACAGCAAGATGTGTTATCACAATGATGAAGATCCTAGACATGCAAAAATTGAGACAGCCAAACAAAAGATCAAGGAGCGTTATCAAAATGATGAAAATTACAGAGAAGCAAGAATTGAGCAGTCTAGACAAAAGATCAAGGAGCGTTATCACAATGATAAACTTTATAGAGAAGCAACAATTGAGCAGGCTAGACAAAAGAGCAGGGAACGGTATGATAATGATGAAGATTACCGAAACAAACATAAGAAAAAGTTGCTACCAGAATAATGGGTAGATACTGGGGTGACAAAAGCTATAATGAAAAAATTAAATTCCCTGCGAGGTTGTACCGAAGAACGCATAAGGACAAAGGGAAAAATTACATTCAGAAATACAAGAAGATGGCAAAAATGCAGGCTGATCTTCGTAAATTGAGAAACATTTTACGCATGTTTTACCAGGATCCCGAAAAGTATTCAAAATTACAGATTAAAATTCTCTTTGAAAGAGCGGATGCTGTTGAAAAGTCGGCTAGAAATTCTTTGGCAAAGCTTCATAGTAATATCCAAAAGAACCTTACTTGCAACCTTACTTTTGACACATCAGTTAAATCTTCATCAGACTTAAAAAATGTTTTGCTAGCATAAATCGATGAATTCAGTTGTATTTAGTCTACGCTACCCATAAAATCACGCGTCGAATTGCTAGAACCTAATAAAACCAAAACTAATTTTTAAGAGACGATCACGTCCTATGTTAAGAAATACAAGTTAAAAAAGAAATATAAAAATTCATATCCGGGTTGTAGCGGTAGCTAGCAACCTAGTAAGAAACGATCACGTCCAATGTTAAGAAATATAAAAACCCATAGTTAGCTGCTCGATTCTTGGAACAAAATCTTATTTGTCAACTGAATCTAGAATTATTCCTGAAAATTTTAAATAAAACAATTTTATTTAACTGCAAAGTGCAAAAATATTTATAATAAAGAACGACCTCTTGCCTATACTAAATTTTATACGCCACTTAATTGTAGTATTGGTTAGTGATTCAACAGATAGCATGGTACTGGAACATCATAGAGAGTTGTTCAATGGCTCATTTTAAAGGAAATTAATGGGGTTATCCGGGTTGCAGCGGTAGCTAGCAACCTAGTAAGAGATATATAATAAAGAACGACCTCTTGCCTATGCTAAATTTTATACGCCTCTTAATTATAGTATAGGTTAGCAATTCCCCATATAGCTTGGCACTGAAACATCGTAGAGTGTTGTTCGATGGCTCATTTTAAAGGAAATTAATGGGGTTAAAAACTTTTCGTAATCCAGGTTGCAGAAATAGCAAGTTTTACATTAAAAGACGATCGTTGGAATCCGGGTTGCAGCGGTAGCTAGCAACCTAGTAAGAGACGATCACGTCCAATGTTAAGAAATATAAAAACCCATAGTTCCTAAAAAAAGGAGTCAGATCGAAACAAAAAGTACACCATTAGAACCATCTTGTCCCAAACCCCTGTATAGTAAACTTTCTGTTCCTTGGCTTGAAAAGCAAGGGAAATATATTGGCTTGAAAATCAAGAAAAGTGGCAGCTACTACAACATTCTGCCTAAACGGGATATTTTTTTTGTATCCAGAAATAGCTTGGCACTGGAACATCGTAGATAGTTGTTCAATCGCTAATTTTTTACAATAAAGAACAACACCTAGCCCATGTTAACTGAAACATAAATAGGGATTATTTAATTTCAATCAGTATCATGGCTGTAGAGATGGCTGAAACCTAGAAAAGAGCAAACCATCCGGGTTGCAGCGGTAGCTAGCAACCTAGTAAGAGACGATCACGTCCAATGTTAAGAAATGTAAAAACCCATAGTTCCTAAAACAGGAGTCAGATCAAAATATTATCTTTAAAGCCTAGTAAGAGACGATCACGTCCAATGTTAAGAAATATAAGAACCCCTAACTCCTAAGAAAAGAGTCAGATCAAAACAAAAATTACACCATTAGAATCACCTTGTCCAAAGCCCCTATTAAGGAAACTTATCACTCTTTGGCTTGAATAACAAAGAAAATATATTGGCTTGAAAATCAAGAAAATTGACTTTAACCAAGTTATTCTCCACAAACGGGATATTTTTTTCTTTCCACTTGATTTTCCTCCTCAACTAGCTGGGCACTGGAAAATCATAGAGAGCTGTATAATAGCTCATTTTAAAGGAAATTGTAACATCTAGTGTAAATCCACTTTTGTAATTAAAAATAAAATACTTTTTAAAGTAGAATCAATTTTGTCAAAAAAATTGCATTTTTGATGTATTTTCATACTGCAGTCTTTTCAAAGATATTTGAATTTTGAAGCAATCAAACAGTTCATGGTAATGAAATCTATAGTAATTATAGCTATTTGTCTCAATAGTAACCGACACTCTAAAGAACAAAATTTTGATTGTCTCAATAGTAACCGAAACTCTAAAGAACGAAATAGTGGTACCAATAGATACATCAAAGCAAACAGTTCGTGATAACTAACTATATTTTGTATAGTAAGAGCGACTCGTCTCAATAGTAAAACTTGCTACATCTAGTTCCTTCTGTAATTAAAGATAAAATATTTTTTAATAGTTCCGGTTTGCAGCGGTAGCTAGGAACCTAATTAAAAGAGATCATTCGAAGAACATACCATTGTATATATTAAACTTAGTTAGCTGCTCGATTCCTTGAAGAAAAAAAAAATCTTATTTGTCAACTGAAACTAGAATAATTCCTGAAAATTTAAAAAAATATGATTTTATTTAGCTGCAAAGTGCAAAAATATTTACTGTGTCTGAACAATAATTTCCATATTTTAATTCAAACCAGAAAAAACCTGAAAATTTAAAAATTAGTTTGGTTTTCCTTTTGCTTCAATTGACTCGCTACACCATTTTATACGCCATTAATTTTATATCATCTTAGTTCAAATTTTTTTGGCTTAACCCGTAAATTACGTATCTCTGTATTGTTGTCCTATATTTCCAATGAGAAATATTCATTTTTTTTAATTTTAGTTTTGAGTTCAGAATCTCTTTAGTTATTATGTAAACTACAAAAATATTTATTATGTCTAACCAATAATACTAATTTTTTAATTCAAACTAGAGCAATACTTGACAGCTACCGCTGTCAACCTACCGCTACCGCTACCTTGCTAGCTACCGCTGCAACATAGTAAGAGACGATCACCTCCAATGTTAAGAAATATATAACCCCCCAACTCCTAAAAAAAGAGTCAGATCAAAACAATTAGTACACCATTAGAACCGCCTTGTCCGAATCCTCTATAAAGGAAACTTACCGCCCTTTGGCTTGAATAACAAAGAAAATGTATTGGCTTGAAAATCAAGAAAATTGACTTTTACCACGTTATTCTCCACAAACGGGATATTTTTTTCTTTCCGCTTTTTTTCCCTGCTCAGCTAGCTGGGCACTGGAAAATCATAGAGAGCTGTATAATAGCTCATTTTAAAGGACATTGCAACATCTAGTCACTTTTGTAATTAAAAATAAAATACTTTTTAAAGTAGAATCAATTTTGTCAAAAAAATTGCATTTTTGATGTATTTTCTTACTGCAGTCTTTTCAAAGATATTTGAATTTTGAAGCATTATAATAAAACCCATAGTATTATAATAAAGAACGAATATAAAGTTATTATAATCATTACATAAATGATCAATCATAAATGGTGTCATTTATCAAATAGCTCGTGGTAACGAGTTTACAATAAAGAACGACCTCTTGCCTCCGGGTTGCAGCGGTAGCTAGCAACCTAGTAAGAGACGATCACGTCCAATTTTAAGAAATATAAAAACCCATAGTTCTTAAAAAAGAGTCAGATCAAAACAAAAAGTACACCATTAGAACCGCCTTGTCCGAAACCCCTGCATAGTAAAATTTCTGTCCCTTGGCTTGAACAGCAAGGGAAATATATTGGCTTGAAAATCAAGAAAAGTGGCAGCTACTACAACATTCTGCCTAAACGGGATATTTTTTTCTTTTTTCTTTTTTTTTTCTTTTTTTGTATCCAGAGATAGCTTGGCACTGGAACATCGTAGAGGGTTGTTCAATAGCTCATTTTAAAGGAAATTAATTGGGTTAAAAATCTATAGTAACTAAAATAAATTATTTCTAAAAGAGAATAAATTTTTCCACCAAAAACTGCATTTTGATGTCTTTTCACACTGCAGTCTTTCAAACATAATCGTATACCAGCGGTAAGAATTGAACCCACGCCTCTGAAGAGACTGGTGGCTAACACCAGTGCCTTGGACCACTCGGCCAGGCTGCCTCTCATAAATAAATATATATGTGAATTTGGGTTGCAGCAGTAGCTAGCAACCTAGTAATAGACGATCAGTCCAATGCTAAGAAATATAAAAACCCAAAACTCCTAAAAATAGAGTCAGATCAAAATACAGTAAAGAACGATCTCTCGCCCATAGTAACTGATATATGGCGGCTCTAGGTAGTCCGGGTTGCAGCGGTAGCTAGCAACCTAGTAAGAGACGATCACCTCCAATGTTAAGAAATATAAAACCCCCCAACTCCTAAAAAAGAGTCAGATCAAAACAAAAAGTACACCATTAGAACCGCCTTGTCCGAATCCTCTATAAAGGAAACTTACCGCCCTTTGGCTTGAATAACAAAGAAAATATATTGGCTTGAAAATCAAGAAAATTGACTTTTACCACGTTATTCTCCACAAACGGGATATTTTTTTCTTTCCGCTTTTTCTTTCTGCTCAGCTAGCTGGGCACTGGAAAATCATAGAGAGCTGTATAATAGCTCATTTTAAAGGAAATTGCAACATCTAGTCACTTTTGTATTTAAAAATAAAATACTTTTTAAAGTAGAATCAATTTTGTCAAAAAAATTGCATTTTTGATGTATTTTCATACTGCAGTCTTTTCAAAGATATTTGAATTTTGAAGCAATAAAACAGTCCATGTAATGAACTCTATAGTAATAATAGCTACTTGTCTCAATAGTAACCGAAACTCCTGGAACCAAAATTTTCTTTTTTGGCTTAATCGCTAAAATTATTATGTAAACTGCAAAAATATTTATGATGCCTAATCAGTAATAGTAATTTTTTAATTTAAACAACAAAAATACATGAAAATTCTAAAATTAGTTTTGCTTTTTGTCTCCTGGAAGAAATTTTTTTTTCATCTCAGTTCAAATTTATTATTGTATCCTGTAACCCGTAAAGTACATATCTCCATATTATTGTCTCATAATTGCAATTATTTTAGTTTTCAGTCCAGAATCACTAAACTTATTATTTAAACTGCAAAAATATTTATGGTGTCTAACCAATAATACTAATTTTGTAATTCAAACAAGATAAATACCTGAAAATTTTAAAATAAATAAAGGACCAATGTAGTTCATTATAAATGGTGTTTGTCAATACGTTTTTTTTATATATAACATTATTAATCATCGGATTCATCGAATCATCAGATATACCTATAGTAGCTAATGTTATTAACATCCTATTGCAAACAAAAATAGAAATAGTATTTTAACATTATAAAAAGCATGCATATATATTTATGTAAAATGCAGTAATTCTTTTAGGGTTTTAGTAAAAAATCTAATTCTTTTAGAGTTTTATAAAAAAAGCTGATTTGTCAACTGAAACTAGATTAATTCCTGAAAATTTTAAATAAACAATTTTATTTATCCGGGTTGCAGCGGTAGCTAGCAACCCAGTAAGAGACGATCACGTCCAATGTTAAGAAATATAAAAACCCATAGGTCCTAACAAAGGAGTCAGATCAAATTCAAAAGCAGAACATTAGAACCGCCTTGTCCGAAACCCCTGTATAGGAAACTTTCTGTCCCTTGGCTTGAAACAGCAAGGGAAATATATTGGCTTGAATATCAAGAAAAGTGGCAGCTATTACAACATTCTGCCTAAACGGGATATTTTTCTTTTCTCTTTTCTTCTTTTCCAGAGATAGCTTGGCACTGGAACATCGTAGAGAGTTGTTCAATGGCTCATTTTAAAGGAAATTATTTGGGTTAAAAATCTATAGTAACTAAAATAAATTATTTCAAAAAGAGAATACATTAAAGAACGATCTTCAGTCCATAGTAACTGAATTACAGTAAAGAACGATCTCTCGCCAATAGTAACTGATATACGGTGGCTCCAGGCGTAGCTACAAGTGCATAAAAGGATCGATATGGTTCATCGTAAATGTTACTATTTAAGAACGACAAAGATGTAAATGGTATCATTCATGATTACATAATGGTTAGATCATCCTTACAGTAAAGAACGACAACCTAGTAAGAGACGATTACGTCCAATGTTACGAAATATAAAAACTCATAGTTCCTAAAAAATGAGTCAGATGAAAACAAAAAGTACACCATTAGAACCGCCTTGTCCGAAACCTCTGTATAGGAAACTTTCAGTCCCTTGGCTTGAACAGCATAGGGAAACATATTGGCTTCAAAATCAAGAAAATTACATTAAAATACGATCATTGGAATAACATACCACTGCACACATTGGACTTAGATAGCTACTTGATTGCTTGAGGATCGTCTCTTACTATTTCAAAGAAGAAAAAGCCGTAGGCTTTTTCCTGTTTGTAATGATAAAGCATAATTATCCGGATTGCAGCGGTTATAATAAAGAACGAATATAAAGTTGTAAAGATACAAAGATATTAAATTTTCTTGTATTATAGTATAATATATATCGTAAAAAGTGAATGGCATATTTATACACGTTTATCTTTCGACAAGAATAACCATATATGACGTAATGAGTGATTACATAAAGGCTCGATCATCGAATTTTTTAGTAAAGAACGAACTCTAGTCCATAGTAAATGAAAAATAAATCGTGATTGCTACGGTAGTGGCAACCTAGTAAAAGACGAGCAGGTAAATGAGGACTATTTAAGTTTCGTCGGATATACCTGAAATTACTATATAAGAAGCGTCAGAACTGTAAATGTTCACATTCATAATTACATAATGGTTTCAATCAAGCAAGCTGCACGCAAATTGAAAAAACAGTACTACACAAACAACAGAGATAGTATCTTGAAAAGTAAAAAGCAAAGGTATTCAACCGACCAGGCGTATCGAGAAGTAATCAAACAAAACAGCACGATGTGTTATCACAATGATGAAGATTATAGACATGCAAAAATTGAGACAGCCAAACAAAAGATCAAGGAACGGTATGGTAATGATGAAGATTACAGAGAAGCAACAATTGAGCAGGCTAGACAAAAGAGCAAGGAACGGTATGATAATGATGAATATTACAGAGAAGCAACAATTGAGCAGGCTAAAAAAAAGATCAAGGATCGTTATCATAATGATAAACTTTATAGAGAAGCAACAATTGAGAAAGCTAGACAAAAGAGCAAGGAACGGTATGATAATGATGAAGATTACCGAAACAAACATAAGAAAAAAGTTGCTACCAGAATAATGGGTAGATACTGGGGTGACAAAAGCTATAATGAAAAAATTAAATTCTCTGCGAGGTTGTACCGAAGAACGCATAAGGACAAAGGGAAAAATTACATTCAGAAATACAAGAAGATGGCAAAAATGCAGGCTGATCTTCGTAAATTGAGAAACATTTTACGTATGTTTTATCAGGATCACGAAAAGTATTCAAAATTACAGATTAAAATTCTCTTTGAAAGAGCGGATGCTGTTGAAAAGTCAGCTAGGAATGCTTTGGCAATGCTTCATTGTAATATCCAAAAGAAATGCTGTCAGTTTAATGAAAAGCTTCCAAGGTATGGATTGGTAACTGCGGAACAGTTTATAGATGTACATTAAAAGACGATCATTGAAATAACGAACCATTGCTTACACTGGACTTAGTTAACTACTTGCTCCGGGTTGCATCCGGGTCACAGGGGTAGCTAGCAATCTAGTAAGAGACAATCAAGCCCCATAGTAAAAACTAAAGTAAGCCATAGATTCTATAAATATCCGGGTTGCAGCGGTAGCTAGCAACATAGTAGGAGACGATCCAAAAGCAGTGTTCAAAGTTTTCCCGGGTTGCAGCGGTAGCTAGCAACCTAGTAAGAGACGATCATGCTCCATAGTAAAAACTAAAGTAACCCATAACTCCTGAGAATAGATTCAGATCAAAACAAGAATTATAATAAAGATCGAACTCTTCCCTATACTAACTTGCATAGGCAACTTCACTCTAGTGAAGATTACAGTATTTATATTATACATTATTATAAATTATAAAAGGTTCGAATGTTCGAAGATTATAGAGTTAAAAATTTTCCCACACCGGGAATCGAACCCGGTCCTCCTAAGGGAAAGTTAACTATCCTAGCCACTAGACCAAATGGGACCATAAAGAAGTATGATTTAAGAACCATATGCATATTATTATTTCACCATAGCAATTATAATAAGGCCAAAACAAAATCGTCGACTTGCAGCCTTACTTTTGACACATCAGTTAAATCTTTTTCAGACTTAAAAACGGTTTGGCTAGTTTTGCAATAATTATCCGGGTTGCAGCGGTAGCTAGCAACCTAGTAAGAGACGATCACGTCCAATGTTAAGAAATATAAAAACCCATAGTTCCTAACAGAGGAGTCAGATCAAAACAAAAAGTACACCATTAGAACCGCCTTGTCCGAAACCCCTGTATAGGAAACTTTCTGTCCCTTGGCTTGAACAGCAAGGGGAATATATTGGCTTGAAAATCAAAAAAAAGTGGCAGCTACTACAACATTCTGCCTAAACGGGATATTTTTTTTCTTGTTTTCTTTTGTATCCAGAGATAGCTTGGCACTGGAACATCGTAGAGAGTTGTTCAATGGCTCATTTTAAAGGAAATTAATTGGGTTAAAAACCTTTTGTAACTAAAATAAATTATTTCTAAAAGTGAATACATTTTTCCACCAAAAACTGCATTTTTGATGTCTTTTCACACTGCAGTATTTCAAACATAATCGTATACCAGCGGTAAGATTTGAACCCACGCCTCCAAAGAGACTGGTGGCTAACACCAGTGCCTTGGACCACTCGGCCAGGCTGCCTCTCATAAACAATATATATGTGAATCTGGGTTGCAGCAGTAGCTAGCAACCTAGTAAGAGACGATCAGTCCAATGCTAATAAATATAACAAAACTCCTAAAAATAGAGTCAGATCAAAACAAAAGTACATCATTAGAATTACCTTGTCTAAAACCCTACTAGATAAATAATGAATGTCGTCATAGCTTTATATTAGAGCTATGACGTGAATAGAAAAACACGATATTATGTTGTGGTTTCTGAAGACGTCATGAAATAATTTCATTGTGCCATGACGTCATCATGAAATAAAATCATTACGCCGTTACGTCCTAATTAGTATATAAGAAGCGTCAGAACTGTAAATGTTCTCATTCATAATTACATAATGGTTTCAATCAAGCAAGCCGCACGCAAGTTGAAAAAATATAATAAAGATCAAACTCTTCCCTATACTAACTTGCATACGCAAATTCACTATAGTTAAGATTACAGTATTTATATTTTTACATTAAAAGACGATCACTGAAATAACAAACCATTCCATACATTGGACTTAGTTAGCTACTAGATTGTTTGAGTTTGTCTCTTACTATTTAAAAGAACAAAAAGCCGTAGGTTTTTTCCTGTTTGTATTTATAGTTGAAAAACGAACTCAAGTCCAAAGAAACTGAACACTGTGGTTCAGTCATATTATCTTCATTATTTTAGCTAGAATATAAATAAACAAGTTTCTTTTTTAAATTTTAAATTGAAAAGATAGTGCTTTTAATTCAACATATTAAAAGTTCTCCCCGACGGGGAATCGAACCCCCTTCTCCCAGGTAACGAGTTGGAATACTTACCATTAGACTATCGAAGACCTATAAAATAAAAGTTACATATAAGATATGATAATATTTTTTTAATCTGGGTTACATAAAGGCTCGATCATCGAATTTTTACATTAAAGAACGAACTTTAGTCCATATCCGGGTTGCAGCGGTAGCTAGCAACCTAGTAAGAGACGATCACGTCCAATGTTAAGAAATATAAAAACCCATAGTTCCTAACAAAGGAGTCAGATCAAATTCAAAAGTACACCATTAGAACCGCCTTATCCGAAACCCCTGTATAGGAAACTTTCTGTCCCTTGGCTCGAAACAGCAAGGGAAATATATTGGCTTGAAAATCAAGAAAAGTGGCAGCTATTACAACATTCTCCCTAAACGGGATATTTTTTTTTTCTTTTTTTCTCTTTTCTTTCTTTTCCACAGATAGCTTGGCACTGGAACATCGTAGAGAGTTGTTCAATGGCTCATTTTAAAGGAAATTAATTGGGTTAAAAATCTATAGTAACTAAAATAAATTATTTCTAAAAGAGAATAAATTTTTCCACCAAAAACTGGATTTTCGATGTCTTTTCACACTGCAGTATTTCAAACCTTATACCAGCGGTAAGATTTGAACCCACGCATCCGAAGAGACTGGTGACTAACACCAGTGCCTTGGACCACTCGGCCAGGCTGCCTCTCATAAATAATATATATGTGAATCTGGGTTGCAGCAGTAGCTAGCAACCTAGCAAGAGACGATCAGTCCAATGCTAAGAAATATAAAAACCCAAAACTCCTAAAAATAGAGTCAGATCAAAACAAAAACACCTACAACAGGACATACCCAAAGATGACGGAGAACAGCTAATTCATTGCACAGGTTGGAAAGAGGATGTCATAGATTCATCCGGGTTGCAGCGGTAGCTAGCAACCTAGTAAGAGACGATCACCTCCAATGTTAAGAAATATAAAACCCCCCAACTCCTAAAAAAAGAGTCAGATCAAAACAGAAAGTACACCATTAGAACCGCCTTGTCCGAAACGCCTATAAAGGAAACTTACCGCCCTTTGGCTTGAATAACAAAGAAAATATATTGGCTTGAAAATCAAGAAAATTGACTTTAACCACGTTATTCTCCACAAACGGGATATTTTTTCTTTCCGCTTGATCTTTCTCCTCAGCTAGCTGGGCATTGGAAAATCATAGAGAGCGGTATAATAGCTTTATTATAAAGAACGACCTCTTGCCTATACTAAATTTTATACGCCACTTAATTATAGTATAGGTTAGTAATTCCACAGATAGCTTGGCACTGGAACATCGTAGAGTGTTGTTCAATGGTTACATTAAAAGTTAAAATAAAGAACGACCTCTTGCCTATACTAAATTTTATACGCCACTTAAGTAGAGTATAGGTTAGTAATTCCAAAGATAGCTTGGCACTGGAACATCGTAGAGAGTTGTTCAATGGCTCATTTTAAAGGAAATTAATAGGGTTAAAAATTATAATAAAGAACGACCTCTTGCCTATACTATCCGGGTTGCAGTGGTAGCTAGCAACCTAGTAAGAGACGATCACGTCCAATGTTAAGAAATATAAAAACCCATAGTTCCTAACAGCGGAGTCAAATCAAAACAAGAAGTACACCATTAGAACCGCCTTGTCCGAAACCCCTGTATAGGAAACTTTCTGTCCCTTGGCTTGAACAGCAAGGGAAATATATTGGCTTAAAAATCAAGAAAAGTGGCAGCTATTACAATATTCTGCCTAAACGGGATATTTTTTTCTTTTTTTTCTTTTTTCTTTCTTTTCCACAGATAGCTTGGCACTGGAACATCGTAGAGAGTTGTTCAATAGCTCATAGGCCACTTAACTATAGTATAGGTAATATATAGTATATAGTAACAAAAGTACATCATTAGAACTACCTTGTCTGAAACCCTACTAGATCAATAATGAATATCAGTCATCATAGTTTTTTACAGTAAAGAACGATCTCTCGCCAATAGTAACTGATATACAGTGGCGCCAGGGGTAGCTACAAGTACATAAAAGGATCAATAGGGTTCGTCGTAAATGCAGAATATGTAAGTTTCATCAAATATTTTCAGGTTGCAGCGGTAGCTAGCGACCTAGTAAGAGACGATCACGTCCAATGTTAAGAAATATAAAAACCCATAGCTCCTAAAATACAATAAGGAACGAACTGTAACCCATAGTTACAATAAAGAACGACACTTAGCCCATGTTAACTGAAACATAAATAGGGATTATGCAATTTCCATCAGTATCATGGCTGCAGAGGTGTCTGAAACCAAGTAAAGAACAAACCATTATAGTAAAGAACATTTCATGTTAAAGATTAATGATTGATGCCATAATCATAGTTTGTAGCCAGGTCGTCTCTTACTATTCCAAAGAAGAAAAAAGCCGTAGGCTTTTTCCTGTTTGTAATCATATAGTAAAGAATGATCCGGGTTGCACCGGTAGCTAGCAACCTAGTTAGAGACGATCACGTCCAATGTTAAGAAATTTAAAAACCCATAGTTCCTAAATAGTTACATTAAAGAACGACCTGAGGCCTTAGTAACTGAAGTATTAAAAGGGATCAGGGTTGCAGTACAGTAAGGACCGAAGTCTATCTCTTATTATAATAAAGAACGACCTCTTGAGTACACTAAATTTCATACACCACTTAATTATACTATAGGTTAGTAATTCCATAGATAGCTTGGCACTGTAACATCGTAGAGAGTTCTTCAATGGCTCATTTTAAAGGAAATTAATATGGTTAAAAGCCTTTTGTAATTAAAACAAATTATTTTTAAAATAGAATCAGTTTTTTACGAAAAACTGCATATTTCATATTAAAGATTGATCAATGACGTCATAATCGTATACCAGCGGTAGGATTTGAACCGGCGCCTCTGAAAAGACTGGTGACTGACACCAGCGCCTTGGACCACTCGGCCACGCTGCCTCTTATAAGTATATATGTGAATCCGCGTTGCAGCAGTAGCTAGCAACCTAGTAAGAGACTATCACGCCCAATGCTAAGAAATATAAAACCCAGCACTCCTATAAATAAAGTCAGATCAAAATCTGGGTTGCAGCGGTAGCTAGCAACCTAGTAAGAGACGATCACTTCCAATGTTAAGAAATATAAAAACCCATAACTCCTAAAAACAAGTCAGATCAAAACAAAAGTACGCCATTAGAACCGCCTTGTCCGAAACCCCTGTATAGGGAACTTTCTGTCATTTGGCTTGAACAGCAAGGGAAACACATTGGCTTGAAAATCAAGAAAAGTGGCGGCTACTACAACATTCTGCCTAAACGGCATATTTTTTCTTTCTTCTTTCTTTTCCAAAGATAGCTTGGCACTGGAACATCGTAGAGAGTTATTCAGTGGCTCATTTTAAAGGAAATTAATTGGATTAAAAATCTTTTTTATTTATAATAAAGAACGACCTCTTGCCTATAGTAATTCCACATATAGCTTGTAAAGTAAAGAACGAACTTCCAGCCCATAGTAACTAAAATAAGATTATAATTTCAGGTTAAAGATTGATCAATGATAACATAATTGTAGGTTGTAGCCAGGTCGTCTCTTACTATGCTAATTAAGAAAAAGCCATAGGCTTTTCCTGTTTGTAATACAGTTAGGTTTTTCGGGTTGCAGTCTTTGAAAAGATGGGTCATGCAGTATGAAAAGACATCAAAAATGAAGTTTTTTGTCAGATTAAAGAATGAACTGTAGCCCATAGTAGCTGAAGTAATAAAAGGAATCAATTTAAAGAAGATGACGTAACACTTATTCATCTTTAGATAAGATAGTATAACACAAATTAATTCTAAGTATTTTTCTTAAGAATTCATCAGAGGTAAAAAATTTTACATACCGGGAATCAAACTCGGGCCAACTGAATGAGAGCCTCCTAATTTAACCACTAGACCATATAGAATATATTAAAATATCTGATTAATAGTGTTTATGTTAAATGTTGCATAAAGGATCAGTCAAGTTAATTATAGTCAGTGGTTTTTCTTTTCCTCCTCGGACAACTTTGGACTGGAATATCGTAGAGAGCTGTTTAATGACTCATTCTAAAGAAAATTGATGTGGATAAAAGCTTTTATGTAATTAAAAAATTAGTTTTGAAAATATGATCAATTTCTCACAAAAAACTTCATATTTCATGTTAAAGATTGATCTATGACGTTATAATCGTAGGTTGAAGCCATGTTTCTCTTACTATCTCAATTAAGAAAAGGCCATAGGGATTTTCCCTGTTTGTAATTTCACAGCATCCGGGTTGCAGCGGTAGCTAATCCGGGTTGCAGCGGTAGCTAGCAATCCGGGTTGCAGCGGTAGCTAGCACCCTAGTAAGAGACGATCACGTCCAATGTTAAGAAATATAAAACCCATAGTTCCTAAAAAAGGAGTCAGATCAAATTCAAAAGTACACCATTAGAACCGCCTTGTCCAAAACCCCTGTATAGTAAACTTTCTGTCCCTTAGCTTGAACAGCAAGGGAAATATATTGGCTTGAAAATCAAGAAAAGTGGCAGCTACTACAACATTCTGCCTAAACGGGATATTTTTTTTTCTTTTGTATCCAGAGATAGCTTGGCACTGGAACATCATAGAGGGTTGTTCAATAGCTCATTTTAAAGAAAATTAATTGGGTTAAAAACCTTTTGTAAGTAAAGTAAATTATTTCTAAAAGAGAATAAATTTTTCCACCAAAAACTGCCTTTTTGATGTCTTTTCACACTGCAGTCTTTCAAACATAATTGTATACCAGCGGTAATATTTGAACCCACGCCTCCGAAGAGACTGGTGGCTAACACCAGTGCCTTAGACCACTCGGCCAGGCTGCTTCTCATAATTTGGGTTGCAGCAGTAGCTAGCAACCTAGCAAGAGACGATCAGTCCAATGCTAAGAAATATAAAAACCCAAAACTCCTAAAAATACAGTCAGATCAAAACAAAGGTGCATCATTAGAATAAACTTGTCTGAAACCCTACTAGATAAATTAGAGCTATGACGTGAATAGAAAAACAGGATATTATGTTGTGGTTTCTGAAGACGTCATGAAATAATATCATTGCGCCATGACGTCCCCATGAAATAAAATCATTACGCCGTGACGTCATAATTACTATATAAGAAGCGTCAGAACTGTAAATGTTCTCATTCATAATTACATAATGGTTTCAATCAAGCAAGCTGCACGCAAGTTAAAAAAAGAGTACTACACAAACAACAGAGATAGTATCTTGAAAAGAAAAAAGCAAAGGTATTCAACCGACCAGGCGTATCGAGAAGTAATAATTGAGAGAGCAAAACAAAACAGCAAGATGTGTTATCACAATGATGAAGATCCTAGACATGCAAAAATTGAGACAGCCAAACAAAAGATCAAGGAGCGTTATCAAAATGATGAAAATTACAGAGAAGCAAGAATTGAGCAGTCTAGACAAAAGATCAAGGAGCGTTATCACAATGATAAACTTTATAGAGAAGCAACAATTGAGCAGGCTAGACAAAAGAGCAAGGAACGGTATGATAATGATGAAGATTACCGAAACAAACATAAGAAAAAGTTGCTACCAGAATAATGGGTAGATACTGGGGTGACAAAAGCTATAATGAAAAAATTAAATTCCCTGCGAGGTTGTACCGAAGAACGCATAAGGACAAAGGGAAAAATTACATTCAGAAATACAAGAAGATGGCAAAAATGCAGGCTGATCTTCGTAAATTGAGAAACATTTTACGCATGTTTTACCAGGATCCCGAAAAGTATTCAAAATTACAGATTAAAATTCTCTTTGAAAGAGCGGATGCTGTTGAAAAGTCGGCTAGAAATTCTTTGGCAAAGCTTCATAGTAATATCCAAAAGAACCTTACTTGCAACCTTACTTTTGACACATCAGTTAAATCTTCATCAGACTTAAAAAATGTTTTGCTAGCATAAATCGATGAATTCAGTTGTATTTAGTCTACGCTACCCATAAAATCACGCGTCGAATTGCTAGAACCTAATAAAACCAAAACTAATTTTTAAGAGACGATCACGTCCTATGTTAAGAAATACAAGTTAAAAAAGAAATATAAAAATTCATATCCGGGTTGTAGCGGTAGCTAGCAACCTAGTAAGAAACGATCACGTCCAATGTTAAGAAATATAAAAACCCATAGTTAGCTGCTCGATTCTTGGAACAAAATCTTATTTGTCAACTGAATCTAGAATTATTCCTGAAAATTTTAAATAAAACAATTTTATTTAACTGCAAAGTGCAAAAATATTTATAATAAAGAACGACCTCTTGCCTATACTAAATTTTATACGCCACTTAATTGTAGTATTGGTTAGTGATTCAACAGATAGCATGGTACTGGAACATCATAGAGAGTTGTTCAATGGCTCATTTTAAAGGAAATTAATGGGGTTATCCGGGTTGCAGCGGTAGCTAGCAACCTAGTAAGAGATATATAATAAAGAACGACCTCTTGCCTATGCTAAATTTTATACGCCTCTTAATTATAGTATAGGTTAGCAATTCCCCATATAGCTTGGCACTGAAACATCGTAGAGTGTTGTTCGATGGCTCATTTTAAAGGAAATTAATGGGGTTAAAAACTTTTCGTAATCCAGGTTGCAGAAATAGCAAGTTTTACATTAAAAGACGATCGTTGGAATCCGGGTTGCAGCGGTAGCTAGCAACCTAGTAAGAGACGATCACGTCCAATGTTAAGAAATATAAAAACCCATAGTTCCTAAAAAAAGGAGTCAGATCGAAACAAAAAGTACACCATTAGAACCACCTTGTCCCAAATCCCTGTATAGTAAACTTTCTGTTCCTTGGCTTGAAAAGCAAGGGAAATATATTGGCTTGAAAATCAAGAAAAGTGGCAGCTACTACAACATTCTGCCTAAACGGGATATTTTTTTTTGTATCCAGAAATAGCTTGGCACTGGAACATCGTAGATAGTTGTTCAATCGCTAATTTTTTACAATAAAGAACAACACCTAGCCCATGTTAACTGAAACATAAATAGGGATTATTTAATTTCAATCAGTATCATGGCTGTAGAGATGGCTGAAACCTAGAAAAGAGCAAACCATCCGGGTTGCAGCGGTAGCTAGCAACCTAGTAAGAGACGATCACGTCCAATGTTAAGAAATGTAAAAACCCATAGTTCCTAAAACAGGAGTCAGATCAAAATATTATCTTTAAAGCCTAGTAAGAGACGATCACGTCCAATGTTAAGAAATATAAGAACCCCTAACTCCTAAGAAAAGAGTCAGATCAAAACAAAAATTACACCATTAGAATCACCTTGTCCAAAGCCCCTATTAAGGAAACTTATCACTCTTTGGCTTGAATAACAAAGAAAATATATTGGCTTGAAAATCAAGAAAATTGACTTTAACCAAGTTATTCTCCACAAACGGGATATTTTTTCTTTCCACTTGATTTTCCTCCTCAACTAGCTGGGCACTGGAAAATCATAGAGAGCTGTATAATAGCTCATTTTAAAGGAAATTGTAACATCTAGTGTAAATCCACTTTTGTAATTAAAAATAAAATACTTTTTAAAGTAGAATCAATTTTGTCAAAAAAATTGCATTTTTGATGTATTTTCATACTGCAGTCTTTTCAAAGATATTTGAATTTTGAAGCAATCAAACAGTTCATGGTAATGAAATCTATAGTAATTATAGCTATTTGTCTCAATAGTAACCGACACTCTAAAGAACAAAATTTTGATTGTCTCAATAGTAACCGAAACTCTAAAGAACGAAATAGTGGTACCAATAGATACATCAAAGCAAACAGTTCGTGATAACGAACTATATTTTGTATAGTAAGAGCGACTCGTCTCAATAGTAAAACTTGCTACATCTAGTTCCTTCTGTAATTAAAGATAAAATATTTTTTAATAGTTCCGGTTTGCAGCAGTAGCTAGGAACCTAATTAAAAGAGATCATTCGAAGAACATACCATTGTATATATTAAACTTAGTTAGCTGCTCGATTCCTTGAAGAAAAAAAATCTTATTTGTCAACTGAAACTAGAACATTTCCTGAAAATTTAAAAAAATATGATTTTATTTAGCTGCAAAGTGCAAAAATATTTACGGTGTCTGAACAATAATTTCCATTTTTTTAATTCAAACCAGAAAACAACCTGAAAATTTAAAAATTAGTTTAGTTTTCCTTTTGCTTCAATTGACTCGCTACACCATTTTATACACCATTAATTTTATATCATCTTAGTTCAAATTTTTTTGGCTTAACCCGTAAATTACGTATCTCTGTATTGTTGTCCTATATTTCCAATGAGAAATATTCATTTTTTTTAATTTTAGTTTTGAGTTCAGAATCTCTTTAGTTATTATGTAAACTACAAAAATATTTATTATGTCTAACCAATAATACTAATTTTTTAATTCAAACTAGAGCAATACTTGACAGCTACCGCTGTCAACCTACCGCTACCGCTACCTTGCTAGCTACCGCTGCAACATAGTAAGAGACGATCACCTCCAATGTTAAGAAATATATAACCCCCCAACTCCTAAAAAAAGAGTCAGATCAAAACAATTAGTACACCATTAGAACCGCCTTGTCCGAATCCTCTATAAAGGAAACTTACCGCCCTTTGGCTTGAATAACAAAGAAAATGTATTGGCTTGAAAATCAAGAAAATTGACTTTTACCACGTTATTCTCCACAAACGGGATATTTTTTTCTTTCCGCTTTTTTTTCCCTGCTCAGCTAGCTGGGCACTGGAAAATCATAGAGAGCTGTATAATAGCTCATTTTAAAGGACATTGCAACATCTAGTCACTTTTGTAATTAAAAATAAAATACTTTTTAAAGTAGAATCAATTTTGTCAAAAAAATTGCATTTTTGATGTATTTTCTTACTGCAGTCTTTTCAAAGATATTTGAATTTTGAAGCATTATAATAAAACCCATAGTATTATAATAAAGAACGAATATAAAGTTATTATAATCATTACATAAATGATCAATCATAAATGGTGTCATTTATCAAATAGCTCGTGGTAACGAGTTTACAATAAAGAACGACCTCTTGCCTCCGGGTTGCAGCGGTAGCTAGCAACCTAGTAAGAGACGATCACGTCCAATTTTAAGAAATATAAAAACCCATAGTTCTTAAAAAAAGAGTCAGATCAAAACAAAAAGTACACCATTAGAACCGCCTTGTCCGAAACCCCTGCATAGTAAAATTTCTGTCCCTTGGCTTGAACAGCAAGGGAAATATATTGGCTTGAAAATCAAGAAAAGTGGTAGCTACTACAACATTCTGCCTAAACGGGATATTTTTTTCTTTTTTCTTTTTTTTTTCTTTTTTTGTATCCAGAGATAGCTTGGCACTGGAACATCGTAGAGGGTTGTTCAATAGCTCATTTTAAAGGAAATTAATTGGGTTAAAAATCTATAGTAACTAAAATAAATTATTTCTAAAAGAGAATAAATTTTTCCACCAAAAACTGCATTTTGATGTCTTTTCACACTGCAGTCTTTCAAACATAATCGTATACCAGCGGTAAGAATTGAACCCACGCCTCTGAAGAGACTGGTGGCTAACACCAGTGCCTTGGACCACTCGGCCAGGCTGCCTCTCATAAATAAATATATATGTGAATTTGGGTTGCAGCAGTAGCTAGCAACCTAGTAATAGACGATCAGTCCAATGCTAAGAAATATAAAAACCCAAAACTCCTAAAAATAGAGTCAGATCAAAATACAGTAAAGAACGATCTCTCGCCCATAGTAACTGATATATGGTGGCTCTAGGGGTAGTTACAGTAAAGAACGATCTCTCGCCAATAGTAACTGATATACAGTGGCGCCAGGGGTAGCTACAAGTACATAAAAGGATCAATAGGGTTCGTCGTAAATGCAGAATATGTAAGTTTCATCAAATATTTTCAGGTTGCAGCGGTAGCTAGCGACCTAGTAAGAGACGATCACGTCCAATGTTAAGAAATATAAAAACCCATAGCTCCTAAAATACAATAAGGAACGAACTGTAACCCATAGTTACAATAAAGAACGACACTTAGCCCATGTTAACTGAAACATAAATAGGGATTATGCAATTTCCATCAGTATCATGGCTGCAGAGGTGTCCGAAACCAAGTAAAGAACAAACCATTATAGTAAAGAACATTTCATGTTAAAGATTAATGATTGATGCCATAATCATAGTTTGTAGCCAGGTCGTCTCTTACTATTCCAAAGAAGAAAAAGCCGTAGGCTATTTCCTGTTTGTAATCATATAGTAAAGAATGATCCGGGTTGCACCGGTAGCTAGCAACCTAGTTAGAGACGATCACGTCCAATGTTAAGAAATTTAAAAACCCATAGTTCCTAAATAGTTACATTAAAGAACGACCTGAGGCCTTAGTAACTGAAGTATTAAAAGGGATCAGGGTTGCAGTACAGTAAGGACCGAAGTCTATCTCATATTATAATAAAGAACGACCTCTTGAGTACACTAAATTTCATACACCACTTAATTATACTATAGGTTAGTAATTCCATAGATAGCTTAGCACTGTAACATCGTAGAGAGTTCTTCAATGGCTCATTTTAAAGGAAATTAATATGGTTAAAAGCCTTTTGTAATTAAAACAAATTATTTTTAAAATAGAATCAGTTTTTTACGAAAAACTGCATATTTCATATTAAAGATTGATCAATGACGTCATAATCGTATACCAGCGGTAGGATTTGAACCGGCGCCTCTGAAAAGACTGGTGACTGACACCAGCGCCTTGGACCACTCGGCCACGCTGCCTCTTATAAGTATATATGTGAATCCGCGTTGCAGCAGTAGCTAGCAACCTAGTAAGAGACTATCACGCCCAATGCTAAGAAATATAAAACCCAGCACTCCTATAAATAAAGTCAGATCAAAATCTGGGTTGCAGCGGTAGCTAGCAACCTAGTAAGAGACGATCACTTCCAATGTTAAGAAATATAAAAACCCATAACTCCTAAAAACAAGTCAGATCAAAACAAAAGTACGCCATTAGAACCACCTTGTCCGAAACCCCTGTATAGGAAACTTTCTGTCATTTGTTATAATTAAGAACGACCTTTTCCTACTAAATTTTATACACCACTTAATTATAGTATAGGTTAGTAATTCAACAGATAGCTTGGCATCGTAGAGAGTTGTTCAATGGTTCATTTTAAAGGAAATTAATGGGGTTAAAAACCTTTTGTAACTTAAAAAAATTATTTTTATTACATTAAGAAATTTTAATTATGTTCCTTAAGAAATCATCTCAAATCTCTGTTAACAAATCATCTCTGTTAACAAAGGCAGCTCTTCACTTACCGCCTATTATTATGGATGGTTGGATAACCTGTATTTTGTATAATTTTACATTGCATACATTGGCCTTAGTTAGCTACTTTATTGTTTGAGGTTCATCTCTTACTATTTCAAAGAAGAAAAATTACAGTAAAGAACGAACTTCAGCCCATACTAAATAAAATAAGAATACAATTTATGACTCAAACAGGTAATTTGTTTGCTTTGGTCTAAAATACTGTCAGCGGTGGGGTTCGAACCCATACCTCCGAAATGACGGGTAGCTAACACCAGCGCCTTAAATCACTCGGCCACGCTGCCTCACATAACTATGTGAATATCTTATAATAAAGAACAAACTCTAGCCAATAGTAACTTAAACACTTTATATAAGGATTTTATAGTAAAGAATGAACTCAAGTCCAAAGGAACTGAACCCTGTGGTTCATTCATATAATCCTCAGTATTTTAGCTAGGGGGTAACTAAACGAGTTCCTTATTAAAATTTAAAAGACATTGCTTTAATTTCAATACTTTAAAAGTTCTCCCCAACGGGGAATCGAACCCCGTTATTTCACCTGACAATTGTGTATGCTTACATTGTACCATCAGAGACTTGTAAGCAAGTTATATATAAAACATGATAATAAATTCGTTAATAAACTAAAAAATGTACTATTACTGCAAATATTGGCACATATTGGGCTTAGTTTGAAGCCTCATTCTCTGAAGATCATCTCTTACTATTCCAAATAAGAAAAATCCATAGGCTTTTTCCTGCTTGTAACTACATTAAAAGACGATCATTTGAAGAACATACCAATGCATATATTGGACTTAGTTAGCTGCTCAATTTCTTGAAAAAAAAATCTTATTTGTCAACAAAAACTAGAATAATTCCTGAAAATTTTAAATAAAATAATTTTGTTTATCTGCAAAGTGCAAAAATATTTATGGTGTCTGATCGATAATTTTCATTTTTTATTTAAAACCAGAAATAAACCTGAAAACTTTAAAATTCGTTTGGTTTCCCTTTTGTTTCAATTGACTCAACACGTTACATAAAGGATCGATATAGTTCATTATATATCTTGATTATGTAAGTTTTATCTTTATCAGGGTTATATAGGTAGTTAAAATTTTAATACAGAGGATCGGCACAGTTCATTATATCTATCAAACGGCTCGTGGTAATAAACTATATAGTAAGAGCAACCCGTCTCGCTAGTAACCGAAACCCTAAGGAACGGAATTTTGATACCGATACATACATTAAAAGAAATGGATTTTTACATTTTAAGCGGATGTTTTAGAGACAAAGCTTATGCATCTACATCAATTTTCTTGCGACACATGGGTTTGAACCTGCCAACCTTCGATCAAAAGGTGCAGCTTAAGCCACAACATTATCGCATGGTATTATTGACAATAATTCTTAAATGAGTTTATTGATTTACTTTAATTAGTAATAATTTATCAAACAGTTCATGGTAACGAACTGTATACCATGGGTTTACATAAAGGATTACATAAAGGACTGATATAGCATAAACGGTGTTTGTCGAAACGATTTTTTTTATATTTACATAAAATATTTTAATCTGAATTGTAGCAGTAGCTAGCAACCTAGTAAGAGACGATGATGTACAATGTGAAGAAATATAATAACCCATAACTCCTAAAATACAAAACCCCTGTATAGGAAACTTTCTGTCATTTGGCTTTAACAGTAAGGGAAATATATTGGATTGAAAATCAAGAAAAGTGGCAGCTACTGCAGCATTCTGCCCAACGGCATCTTTTTTTCTCTTTTTTTTTTCAAATAGTTCATGGTAACGAACTGTATAGTAAGAGCAACCCGTCTCAATAGTAACCGAAACTGTAAAAAACGGAGTTTTGATACCAATAGATGCATCAAAAGAATTGGGTTTTATGTTGATTTTAAATATGTAAGTTTCATCCAGTTTAGTTATACCCATCAAAAGTTACGAGCCAGAGAAAATTTGTCCCATTTTTGAAAAAAGGGAAAAACCCCTAAAAGTCATAGAATCTTAATGAAAATCACACCGTCAGGTTCAGCGTATCAGAGTTCCTTACTGCAGAGGTTTCAAGCTTCTTTCTGCAAAAACGTGGAATTTTATATTTTTTGTCAGAAGAAAGATCATGGATAGGTATTTATTGTCCCTTTCTTTTAATAAAGAACAAATATTCTATCGATTGTCTACTAATAACCATTTATGACGTATTAAGTGACATGACGTAATATCTAACACCAATTATGTACTATTAACCATATATGACGTAACGAGTGACCTAACGTAAAAACTGAAAAAATATTTTTTTTTTAGAATTCAGTTCAGAATTGCTAAAGTTATAAACTGCAAAAATATTTATGGTATCTGAGCAATATTTTTAATCTTTTAATTTAAAACTAGAAAAATTCCTGAAAATTCTAAACTAATTTGATTTTTTGTTGGGTTTTTGTTACTTGATACGAGAACTAAACATCCTTTATCTAAGGTGAAGTTTCAATTTAATATGACTATATCATTATTGAACGCTCTACGAAAATTCTTCGATTTAAGTAATAAAAAATTAAAAGGAAAGAAAGAAATAAATAAAGAAAGAAAAGAAAAGAAAGTCTTCAAACATAAAGAAACACAACCACAAGACAAAGAGAATAAGACAAATTCGGTTTCAGAAATGAGTCGAATTTCTGGCCTTACACAAATTTGACCAATTTCAGTATGGAAGAAAGCCCTGTGATTACTATTAAATGTGATAATGGTGACATTGAAGTCGAGAAATCAGTTTTAATAGCTGTTAGTGATGTCTTCAAGGCTATGCTAGAAACGGACATGCTTGAAAAACGAACCAATCTTGTGCTGGCCCATGATTTGAACTTTGAAACTATGAAAAGTATTATGGATTACTATAAAGAAGGTTTCAAAACAGGTTTCTGGAACAAGGCTTCTTTTTCGAAACAACAAACAGAGATGCATTTACATACATTGTAGAAAAGTACAACTTTCTTGCTATTAAAGAGGAAATTGCTCAATATTTGCTCCAAAGTTATCGTGTGAAGCAAGATTTAACAATTCTTGAAAGTGTTTTTTTCACTTATGGAAACCAAATTGAAAAAATGTTTGTTATACGAGAGATGACTCTTATGATTGCGGAAGGGAAAGACGTTCCCCAATTTGTTACCAATTTTAATGCTCATGATTTTTTAGAATTAGCTAAATGTTGCTGTGCTGCGTTGAAAAACAGTCAATTTTCTAGATATCAATGTTTTTTAAAGACACTTTACAGTTGGCTATCCAAAGACTCTGAAAAAAGATCAGTTGCGGCTTTGGAAATTGTAGGAATGATAGATATGACAACGTTTAAAGTACATGAGGTTGAATCCGTTCTACAAAGTCTCACTATTTCTCCAAAGTTCCAGGGGCTTAAGCTACTATGTCTCGAATTCTTTCTACCTTTAATAAACAGGGATTATCATCCATGAAATATGGATGCGATATATTTAAAATATAAAATAAAGTTCCTTCTTTCTAAAGATAATTCCGACTTCCTCAAATTAGGTTTAAATCTAGTCGCAAAAAGAAAGAAAAATCCTTAATCAGCAAAGAGAAAAATTGCAGTTAGCCTCAGACAAAGAATGGTGCTATTCAGATTTGGATTTCGCTAAGATAGTGGGCAATAAAAAAGATGCTACACACAATATTTCTAAGGAAGTTTAAATTATAAGAGCCATGTGAACGTTTAAATAATCAGAAATAATTAAAACAGATTATTGGACAGAGGGTTTGGCCTGCCTGAGGACTTAGACCAATCGTGGGGTAGCTCCCACGGCACATGATCAGGACTTAGAATATATAGTGAAGAAAAGTGTTTTTTGTTATCATTGTTGTTATCTCAGTCACCGTTGTTGTCATTTGAAGTGACCAACTGCTGTTGACCTAAATATGTAAGTCTCAATAAATCTATTGCTTTTTACCTGTGTTGATTTCATTTTATATGTCTGTATCTAGTTTAACGACAGGTAATTAGTTCGCATATCTCCAAGGTACGTTCCCAGGGAATCTGAACTCCACATAGCTCGTGGAAAAGAGGTTACATTTATATGGATACACATTTTATTTTCACTCAATAATTGAGGATGGCGCGGTCATAAATTTACTTCACTCCCCATTTGCTGTGGCGCAGTCCTTGATGGCACAATCTTTAGCGCTATAAGCGGCACCATCGGAGAACTTATAAGGTGTAAGT
Organism: Artemia sp. Qi Xiang Cuo; assembly: GCF_049724085.1. Taxonomy (NCBI): domain Eukaryota; kingdom Metazoa; phylum Arthropoda; class Branchiopoda; order Anostraca; family Artemiidae; genus Artemia; species Artemia sp. Qi Xiang Cuo. The sequence goes on from NW_028300479.1 coordinate 112,197, forward strand.
TCGCAGCTTTGCAAGTCAAACAGTTCGTGGTAACGAACTGTAAGTAAGGAGCGACCCGGCTCAATGGTAACCGAAACTCTAGAAAACGGGTTTTTGATACCAATAGATATATCAAAAGAATCAGATTTTAATTCTGATTTCAAATATATAAATTTCATAAAGTTTAGTGCTACCTATAAAAAGTTAAGCGCCTGAGAAAATTTGGCTGATTTTCAAAAAAAGGGGGGAAGACCCCCTGAAAGTTATAAGACCTTAATGAAAATCACGCCATCATATTCAGCGTATCAGAGAACCCTACTGTAGAGGTTTCAAGATCCTATGTGCAAAAATGTAGAATTTTACATTTTTTGCCAGAAGAAAGATCACGGATGCGTGTTTATTTGTTTGTTTGTTTTTTTTTGTTTGTTTTTTTTTTGTCCCAGTGGTGATCGTATCGACCCAGTGGTCCTAGAATATTGTGGGAGGGCTCATTGGAACGGAAATTAAAATTTCTAGTGCCCTTTTAAAGTGAACAAAAATAATGGAGGGCAACTATGCCCCCTCCCACGGTTATTTTTTTCCCAAAGTCACCCGATCAAAATTTTGAGATAGCCATTTTGTTCAGCATGGTCGAAAATATGATAAATATGTCTTTTAGGATGACTTAATCCCCCGAAGTTCCCAGAGGGAGGGCTAAAAGTTATGAACTTTACCCAATGTTAACATATAGTATTGGTTATTGGGAAGTATACAGAAGTTTTCAGGAGGATTTTTTTCTGCTAGTGGGAGGGAAGGGTGGGTCGGTGGTTCTGTTGGAGGATCTGTTCATGAAGGAAGTTTTCATGGGGGAAGGGAAATCGCCATGAAGGGGTGCGCCGGACTTGCCAGCATTATTTATTGGTTATTGGGAAGTATACAACCATTTTCAGGAAGGATTTTTTCTGGAGGGGGGGCTAGAGGAGGAGTTACTCTGGAGAATATTTCCGTGGAGGATGTTTCTTTGGGGTAAGGGACATTTCTATGAAGGGGGCGCCAGATTTCCAAGCATTATTTAAAAAACGATCAGAAATTAAATAAAAAAAACCAAGTTTTTTCAACTGAAATGTAAGAAGGAATATTAGAACTTAAAACGAACAGAAATTATAACGTATGTGAGGGGTTCTCCTCCAAGTCAATACCTCGCTCTTTCAAGCTACAGTTTTTTTTTAGTGCTTTCAAAAGAGCTATCTATTCTAATTAAACGGCCTTTGTGATTCAGGGGTTTGTGAATCAAATTTTTTTTTAACTTTTAACGTAAAGAGCTTGGTATTGACAAAGGGGAGAACCCTCTCATATACTTAATAACATATACGTAATAAAAAAAAGCAATAAAAAAACAAGCGATACGGCTCAATAGTAATCGAAACTTTTAAAAACGGAATTTTGATGTCAATAAATGTGTCGAAAGAATGGGCTTATAATGCTGATTCTAAATATATAAATTTTATTAAGTTTAGTATTACTCATCAAAGGCAACAAGCCTGAGGAAATTTACTCGATTTTTTAAAGAGGGGGAAACATCCCCTACAAGTGGAAGAATTTTAATGAAAATCACAACGTCAGATTCAGCGTATCAGAAAACCCTATTACATAGGTTTCAAGCTCATATCTGCAAAAATCTGCAACTTTGAATTTTTGCCAGAAGAAAAATATACGAATATAGAAGTTAGTTACGTAAGTTAATTTGTAAAGACATTCATTTAGCAAAAGAAAAGTAAAATTTTTATGCAAATAAAAGCTGCATTAACTAAAAAACGATCAGAAATTAAATAAAAAAAACAAGTTTTTTAAACTGAAAGTAAGGAGCGACATTAAAACTTAAAACGAACAGAAATTATTCCGTACATGAAAGGGGCTGTCCCCTCCTCAACGCCTCGCTCTTTATTCCGTATATGAAAGGGGCTGTCCCCTCCTCAACGCCTCGCTCTTTACGCTAAAGTTTTTTATTGTTTAAAAAAAAAAATTGTGAGACAGTCAAACTTTAGCGTAAAGAGCGAGGCGTTGAGGAGGGGACAGCCCCTTTCATATACGGAATAAAGAGAGAGGCGTTGAGGAGGGGACAGCCCCTTTCATGTACGGAATAATTTCTGTTCGTTTTAAGTTTTAATGTCGCTCCTTACTTTCAGTTTAAAAAACTTGTTTTTTTTATTTAATCATAAAGGAAGAATTGCTTTATTAACATGCGTCCTTGTGTAATGGACTGCTTATACATTTACACCTTAGCCTAGTCCTAATTATCTAAACCCATGTGCTAGGCATTTAGGCAGCAATTTATCACAATTATTACCAATCCCTCTTCCCTTATGGGACCAGATATAGCCCAAGGCTATAGGATAAGACCCCCAGTACTCACACAATTATTTTGATCAAGATTTATCTTTCCTAAACAGGAACAACAGGATCACAATCTTGGACTTGATTTAGACTATTTAAAAAGAGTATTTAAGAGATAATCTAATAAATTGTGAAAAGAGTATTCAAAATTCACGCAATTAATGATTGTGACAAAGGAGATGGGTTTTGTGTACTTCACAATGCTTGAAAGGTATGCCAGCACATAACTGTGTAACGTTTTGACCCAATTTGGACCACTGTTCCAATTTTTTCACTGATAATTTTTCCCAAATTTTAGTTGATAATTTTCCCAAATTTTTCAATAATTTTCCCAAATTTTGCAATTATTTTCCCAAATTGTTTAAAAACATTTGAAAAATTTGGGAAAATAATCAATAGAATTTGGAAAATTATCAACAAGATTTGGGAACATTATTGACAAGAATTTAGGAAATTTTGACCCAATTTAGACCTTCATAGCCAAGCGTATTAGGCTTAGGTTTCACTTGTTTGCTACTTTCAAATCCAACCAAAATTAGTCCCAGATTTTGTACACATGTCTAGTGGACATTGTTGGTCACATGACAACCCAACAACAATCCAATCTTTCAATCCCTTAATTCTATGACTATCTACCTTAGTTCTACCCTAGGAATGACGTTTGCATAGATGATAAATAGACTTATCTATCAACGAATGAAATAATATCATTTTCATACAATCATAAAACGTGCTTATCCCAGATTTGCCTTTCAGTAACTAGGACTGTTTGTCTCGGCTTTTTCTATAATTTATCTTGTTTTGATGCCTGCGAAACTGCCTACTTGATTTTAACCCTCCCTCTTTAAAATATGTTAACTAGGATCATTTTGCATATCATAAAGTAAGGGTAAATATCTACCAAATCATATTATTGTTTTAGGACTAAAGTGAATACACCAACAAATGCATTTTTTCGGCGTATTACAAACATAATAATCATTTATATTGGAAATGAATGTCAGCCCCCCCCCTATATCGGCCAATTCAGGTTTAGGTATACATAGGGGGTGGGGGGGGCTGAAATTAATTTGTGATAGGAATGATTATTATATTCATAATCAGCATAAAAAAAGGCATCAAAAGCTGCATTACTTGGGATACCACCAGATGGCTAATTTGACAGTGTATATATATACAAGTTGGTAAATATCTACCAAATCATATTATTTAGTTAGGATTAAAGTGAATGCACCATTTGATGCCTTTTTTTTATGCTGATTACAAATATAATAATAATTTCTATCGGAAAGGAATTGCAGCCCCCCCCCCCCTTTCTATCCCAACCCTACCCCTGACTGTAAATTAATAGGGGGGGGGCGGTACTCCATTTACAAGAGAAATGCTGATTATATTTGTAATCAGCATAAAAAAAGGCATCAACTGGTGTATTCAATATAGTCCTAAACCAATAATTTGATTTGGTAGATATTTACCTACAAATCTTTGAATTAGCCAACCAACCCACCAGTCTTTTAAGCCTAGGAGTCCAGCTGGACACAAGGAAATATAGGCCTATTAAGAAAACAATTCTTACTCCATAGTATGCAGAATAATACTAGGCTAGTTAACACATTTTGCAGAGGGAGAGCCTTTATCTTCACTTCTTTTCTTTTTTTCCAGTTTTTGTAAGAAAATCATGAATTTCTTAGAACCTATATATTCCCAGAATATATAGCCTACACCCTCCCCCTAATGTGAAAATATATACCTATAAGTGCATCATTAATCTAAATATAACATCCATTGGTCTCACAAATGAACTTTACTCCAATAGGCTATTAGCCATGTGATGGATGTCCCATTCACTTTAGTCCTAACTCAATAATATGATTTGGTAGATATTTCCCAAAGTAAGAACTGCTTTATTAGCATGTCTCCTTGTGTAATGGACTGCTTATACATTTACACCTTAGCCTAGTCCTAATTATCTAAACCCATGTGATAGGGATTTAGGCTATAATTTATCACAATTATTACCTAGCCTATCCCCCTTCCCATATGGGACCAGATATAGCCCAAGGCTATAGGATAAGACCCCCCAGTACTCACACAATTATTTTGATCAAGATTTATCTTTCCTAAACAGGAACAACAGGATCACAATCTTAGACTTGCTTTAGCCTATTTAAAAAGAGTATTTAAGAGAAAGTCTAATAAATTGTGAGAAGAGCATACAATCAATCAACTGTAGTGAATCTTTCTCCTTCTTCTAATGTTGTTGTTGTTGTTTGTTTGTAGCACTCCTGGGCAAGCTGCCCATTGTGCACTCTCCATGATTTCATCAGACCCATTAGGGATGAAGGTATTCCACGTCAAAATTTCGGCTGTCCAGCGGTTCTTCTGTCATGACCGATGGTCAAATAATTTAAAAAAGCCATCTGGCCTTTGTCACTGTGGTTAGGGAGGGGTTTTGAAGAATCTCAAGGCAAAAAAGAAAAAAAAAACAATAAGCCAATATCAGGCTATATTCAACTCTGTCCAATGGTGTCACAAATGAGCCTCCATATTTACAATTCAAACACAACTGGCTGATATGGCAATTTAAACTGATGAGCTTGGCTTGCAATAGATACACATACTCATACATATAGCTTACATATCACTAATTTACATGTACAATAATAAAATAATGTGCAATAATATTTATATATACAATTATTAATACAAATGACAGCTCTAAGTGTAGCTTAGTATTTACAATAAAACGGCCTAGTACTTCCACAGATTTTTTCCTAGCCCATGGTGGTGCCTGTGCATGGCCCAGGATACTTCTGAGCGTGAATGCACCAAAATACTTTAGGCACGCTTTTTTAAGTTCTGTCTCTCATACTTTTTACAATACATTAAAATATGTCTAACATCCTCTTCTACATTGCAGACCTCACATAATGGGGAGTCTACTGACTTCCATTTAAATAATACACTCCTAATTTGAGCATGGCCTGTTCTGAGCCTGAATATACTAATAGCCAGGTGTCTGACTGGGTGACATAGATCAGGAGGTGGGGTACCATAATCATAAAAATCAAGGATCCGGTTCTGAGACCTTTGACCAAAACCCTCTTTCTCCTTCTCTCTTAGCAACTTATCGTAATAACATAAAAAATCATTCACTGAATACTGGCATACTAAATTCTCCCCATACCTAGCACCCCATTTTGCCAGCTTATCTGCCTGCTCATTTCCCCTAATTCCAACATGTGCTGGCACCCATGTTGCTACAATCTCATACTTGGCTGTCATTAGTTTTAGCAGTATATTTTCGAAAAGCATCACTGATTTTATTGCTGGCCTATGGACATACATTAAATAAGTCACCACTGAAAATGAGTCACTGCATATCAAAAATTTGCATACTGGCAAAACACTTGAAATAAATTCTAATGCTGTCATTAGTACATATACCTCACGTGAAAATATTGACAACTTCTCTGTTACTTTAAAAGATAGTGCATGACTGAGCCCGAGGACTACAACCGCAGCCCCACCACCAGTGGCAAAGCATGATCCATCAGTGAATACCATTCTATGCCCAGTCTGTGTCCACTGGTCTACCCATTCATGCCACCTAGCTCTTGCCATCTCTGGTGGTTCCTCTGGGCTACCCCTTGAGAATGGGGGTAGCGCTATATTTGACTTTATACCTGTACTAGAAGCTGAACCTACCTCATCAATCACATCATGAGTTGGGAGGTGAGCAGCTGTGTCAGAGATTTGTTTCACAATTCGACAGGATGTTGGAATTGATTTTGGTTGGAATCTTTGGTTCTGATCATATGTTTCAATAAGTTCTTTGTAGATAATGTCATTTGGGATCAACATCTTCCGTGTAAAATATTGTGCTTCTAATTTCTTCATTTTAGTTTCTAATGTTGTCAGTCCTATTTCAGAGTATATTCAATGAAGGGGGGTTAATTTTAGGCATCCGAGAATTTTCCTCAGTAGAAAATGCAATGCTGTATTCAGTTTTTTCAAGAGTTTGGAAGGTGCTTCTTCGTATAGGAAGCAGCCATACTCCAACTTGCCTATTACAACTGCTCTCACGAGCTGGATGGCAACAGTGAAAGGGGCTCCTCTCTTAGATAAGCAGATAGCATTGACAGAGTTGGCTCTCTGATAGCCTCCATCGGTAAATATCTCTAATTGGGATTGGTCTCCCACTTGGCTGGTCAATATTTATAGCATTTTTTGCTATTTCATCAACCTGATGACTACCACTTATGCCAGAGTGGCTAGGAATGTACTGAAAGTAAGTTTTTATGCCACTTGAAGCAAGATTATCAATAATACTGAGACAATGATAAGTGTCAATGTCCAACTTATATTGAGGAGCTGAGGCCAGCAACTCAAGGCTTGATAAAGAGTCGGAATAGATGATAATATTATTCGAATTTTCAATCAAAGGTTGGTTCTAATCAATCAAATCAATCAAATAATCAATCAATCAATCAAAGGTTGGTTCTTAAGGTGTTCTAATGCCATGATTATGGCATTTAACTCAGCAGACATTATAGATAAATTATTAAATAATCTCTCTCCCATTGCAATTTTCAGGTGAGGAAGGAAAACACCACTTGCAACCTTCTCATCCATTTTTGACCCTTCAACAAATATTTGGAAGTGATTTTTATAAGTAATTGTATTAAGTTCTGCAAATTTTTTCTGGACAAAAGCAAGGGGGGTTAAATCTTTATTCAATTTTGAAAATTCAGTATTTATTATGGGAAATGACCAATTCCATGGAGGGGATTGGGGGAAAGTAGTTGCAATAGACTATGCTGGTACAGGGAACTTCTTTTGAATATTGGCATACTCATTTGCAATACCTCTATACATGGCTGGATTTCTTAACCAATTATGTAATGTGTGTGAGCTATTTGACTCAATTTTTGTAAGAAGTTTTATCAAGAGAAAGCTACGTCTCTCCCTTATTGTTGTTAATCCCCTCTCCATAAGCAGAAACTTGGTGCTTGTGGGTTTCCTAAGACCAAATATGAGACATATTATATCATTTTGTGTTGTTTCAATTTTTTGCATCTGGGTCTTTGCACATGCACCATAGACAATGAGCCCATATTGAATATGGGGTCTTATATGTGATTTATAAAACTGGAGTAAGGTTTTCTCCTTACAACCCCAGGGTGTGGAAAGAAGTCATTTTAGTATATTTGTTTTTCTATAACATTTTTTTATTGTGTTTGAAATGTGGAGGTGGAAATTAAGTTTTTGGTCGAGTATGAGACCTAGGTAATTAATATTATTATCTTCTGGAATAGTTGTTTTATTTAGAGTTAGTTTTGCATTAACATGGTTTCGGTTCCGGTGAAATTGGATTATTTTTGACTTGGTGGGTGCAATGGGTAAATCTGAATGTTGAGAGAATTTTTCAAACCGGAAAAGTGACTTTTGCAGATTTGACTGTGCTATCTGAAAGGTGTTGCCAGATGACCATAGCACCAAATCATCAGCATATTGTAGATTCGTGTGGGGTGGGTTCATGTCCCAGAGATATAGGGCAAAAAGGAGGCAACTGAGGACTGCTCCCTGAGGTAGGCCTTTGGATATTGTCTTTTGGGGTGAAGAGGATGAACCAACACAAACAATGAAACTTCGCACTTCTATGAAGGATTTAATAAAGGATACTAGCTTAGGAGGTATTCCAAGGTTTGCAAGTTTATTTAAAAGGATTTGGTGGTTCACATTGTCAAATGCTCCTTCAACATTTAGGAAAGGTGCCACAAGGATATTATTTTATTGAGACAGATACATTTATTGCATTTTTTAGAAACATATAATCATCTGTTGAAGAGTGATCTTTCCTGAATCCAGCTTGAGTAAGTGGGATCATATTATTTTTCTCAATAAAACAGAGGATTCTGAGATAAATAATTTTCTCCATTATTTATCCAATCACAGGTGTAATCATTATGGGCCTATAATTATTATTATTATTATTTATTTTTAACCCACACTATACAGAGGTACAATACGTGGAGTATCACGAGGAAAAACACAAAAAATGCGACACAAGACAATATATAAATCAAAAATTACCAAATTACAGCGTAACACATAATAATTTAAAAGAAACGAGAGCAAAAAAAAAAGAAAAAAAAAAAAATAATAACGTGAAAGGAGGGGGAAAAGAGGAAAAGAGAAAAAAAAAAAAAAAACTGACAACATGCAGAATCTAATAAGCAGGCATTAATATTATCATTATTGGATTTTTACTCACTCTTTACAAATCTAAATTGTAGAATGACGAAACAGAGAAAAACAACTAAACAAATAAAAGAAAAAGAAAAATAACTTACGACTGAAAAAACCTGATAAGGTGATGGTGTCGAGAAAAACAGATACAAGCAGGATTTGAAAGTTTTCTGTGTAGTGCTTCCAGTTTTTCAGTAATATTGGGAACAAGAAATTTATTAATAATTACCCAGTTTTTGGTCCAAGGTGGAAGAAACAACAAAAATTTACAAAATCTAAAATAATTAATCCGGATTCTTTTTAACTCAGTTTTCTTCAGAAGGGGAAAAATTCCAGAAGCAAAAAGAACTGAATGGTCACAAAAAGTTGAGTAGAGCTTGGCCAACGCAAGTTTATTATATTTTCCTCTATTGGCAACAATCTTAGTATATCCTAATTTAATTTTCATATTAATATCTTAGACTGTGCGCTGGCGCAAGCTCGGAAGACTATTAGTAATAAAAATACCGAGCCATCGAAAAGAATCTACGAGAGGGATAGTAAAGCCACTACAGCAAAGGGAAGTACTAGAAGTGTTATTAAAAGAAAGAAATTTACATTTATCTACATTAAGAGAAAGGCCTATGTCTGAAAAAGAAGTAGCAACACGAGAAACAATGTTAGATAAACCAGATTTAGTACGGCTTATAAGAAGCAGATCATCAGCGTAAGCCAGGTAGGAAACATCAGAATAACCGGAGAGATAGGTAGCCGAAATCTTTGCCAGAACTCCTGAAATACACAAATTAAAAAGGGTCGGAGATAAAACTCCACCTTGTCTTAAACCTCTTTTCAATTTAATATTAGATGCAGGCACAGATTTCAGCCGAAGAAAAGAATTAGAGTACCAGTACCGAAGAAGCAAAATAACCGATAGATTGACACCGTAACCACGAAGAGAAGAGAAAAGCTGACTATGACATACACTATCAAAAGCTTTAGATAGATCTAAAGTACAAAGATATATACTCCTTCCCTGAGAAGAATTTTCAAGGAGCAAAGAAGATAATACACGATGTGCGTGTTGACAACCTACTCCAGGCTAAAATCCAAACTGGTTATCTCTCTCAAGCATATTATTAGTCACAAAAGATATTAAAACATGCTCAAGAACTTTACTAAAAGTGCAAGAGACAGTAATAGGTCGGTAAGAAGAGCAAATAAAAGGAGAATTCCCCTTCTTTAAAATTGAAGAGACAGTACCACACAAAAAACTCTCCGGTACACTAGAAGTACAAATACACATCTGGAGAAGTAGGTGTATATGGTTAATAAGGGGGAGCAATCTAATAAAAGGTGAAATCTAGATATACCATCATTATCAACATTATCTGATTTAAGTTTCTTAATTGCTTCAATTACAGATGAAAGAGAAATAGGAACACAGAGACGCTGAGATAGAGGGGTACTAAAAATAGCAGAAAGAGAATGAGAATACAAAGAATGCACACGGTAATTAACATTAGAAAAAATAGACGAGTAATGGTCATGCCAAGCAGATGCAGGAAGACAATCACTATTTGATACATCACTTCTAATCGACTCAGAATTAATAACTTTTCGCCATTCTCTCTTTGACACTGGAAAATCCATACCACGATAACGCATAGACTTAAGATTTTTTTTATATTCCCTGCGGGTCTTACGCTTAAGGTCAGAAACAATACCACAGGGCAGCCTATCACATTCATTCCAAACTTTTAACCAAAACTTAGCTTTATTTTTCAAATTTTTTAAATTAGGATCTAAAGACCAAATAGGTTTTTGCGTACCACGTCTAACACGTTGCAGCGGCACTGCAACTGTCTCGGCATCTTTTAAACATTTAATTATTTGATTATAATAGCAATCCAGGTCCTTTTTGCAATTCCCTTGTATAGAGCTCTGAAGCAGATGATAGGGAACTCGTATAGCAGACAGCAGCCTTGTTAGTGTAAACACATAAAGAGGAACATCAGCTTTCTTCCAATTACTTTTTTCAAACCATTTTGAAGACTGGGTTACTTTGCAGAAACTAGCGGGGTTTAAATTCAGCGTAAGAGTAAGTGAGATAGGGAGATGGTCTAAGCCTTGTTCTTCAGCATGTACAAACACTATTGATGTAATAATACTAGGTGAGCAAATAATGTGATCAATATTGCTCTTACTGCCTGAATGGTGAATATAAGAATACGGATGAGTTTTTGGTATAATATGATACGATGGAAGGCAATCCAACAACAAATCACATCTCACTGATGAGTTATTTATATCCGTATTGAGATCACCAATGATCATATAATCTAGAGAAAAAGAAATAATTTGTCCCACTAGAAACTTCAACGTGTTACAGGCTTTAGCAAATCTAGCCATCGATCTAGAGGAACGGTCATCATGAGGCAGATAAGAATTAAGGAAAACTAGTGTCCATGCGAACAGCCAAAAAAACTCATCCGAGTAAAAAATCACCGGCAAAACCAAATTAGGATTGCGTTTAAAAACACAAGCTAGCCCACCGGATGGGCGGCCTCTTGTGGCTCTGGCAGTAGTAAAAAACACATCATGATGAAGGCTACGACGCAAACGTTATAAGACTCAGGGTTGTCTTTTGGTTTATTTTTCTTTAGGATTGGTAGGAGGGACAAACATTTCCATATATTGGGGAACCTAGAAGATACCCAAGCGTGATTATAACAATTTAGCAGTTCTTGTTTGTATGAAGGTGTGAGATTCTTTATCCATGTAGGGTGTATATTGTCATAGCTACTGCTAGTTTTGGACCTAATATGATGTATTGCATTATTCAATTCCTGGATTGAAAATGGATTAGTTATGTACTCGGATCCTGGGCGTGGTTGGCAACTAGGGTTCATAGGAATTGTGGACAGTTTGCTTTGATTATTTGATGTTAGCTTATTAACAAAAAGAGTTGCAAATAGGTTAGCCTTTTTAGTATCATTGTCATAATGGGTATTATTATGTATAAGCTCATACAGGAGTGGGTTGGGAGATGTCTTTTTCCCACATATGTGGCTTATGACTTTATGTATAATTGGCTCATTTGTTTCTCTGGAGAGATTATTTGCAAAATTATTCCAGTATTTATATTTAGCATCTATTATAGTCCTTTTTAGATTAGATTCTGCTTGTCATTTTTTTAAATATGTAGTAGGTGTTGGTTTTTTTATGAATTCTGTCCTAGCTGCCTTTATTATCCTCCATTTATTTAGGCACTCATTTGTCCACCATGTTTTAGGAATTTGTTTAGGGAATGTTTTCTTAGGTGTTGTCCTGGGGATAGCATGATTAGCTGTATTTATTAGTAAAGATGTCAACGCTTCAGCATGTGTGTCAACTGTTGTGTTAGAAATGCATGAACTTTGGGTGAAACTTGTAATTTCATCATTTAGCTTATTTTAGAACATAGACCAATTTGCTTTAGTGTTGATATATTTGGATGTATGAGATAAAGTTTCAGCAGGTTCATTTAGGGAGCAAACTATAGCAAAGTGGTCTGTACATAGACTATCAATTTTATTTATGTAAATTTTGTTCAAAAAATTTAAAGACACAATTTGTAGGTCAATTGTGAAGAAATTGCCACTTTTGGGGTTGAAATAAGTATTCGGGTTTGGAGGGGTAGCAACAACTAATTCGTTATTATTTGAAGTCATATGCTCAATAAATTTACCAGCTTTATTTGCTGGTTTATTCCCCCACAAAAGGCTGTGAGCATTGAAATCACCACAAATTATGATATTTTTTAACATATTAGAATTATTTATATAATTAAAGAAATCCTTGGCATCTGTAGTTTGGCCATTAGGATTATAAAAGCTTATTATGTAGGTTTTTAAATTATTCAGCCAAACACTTATACCAATTACATCAACATCAGTTTCAAAATCTGGAAAATTGATGCCACAAAATTTTATATTATTATTAACTAATAAAGCTAAACCACCTCCTTGTCTCTCTGAAGATCTATCCTTTCTCAGGATAGTATATCCCAGAGACTTAATTTGTTGATTTTGGGTTAAATGAGTTTCCTGGAGGCAAGCAATATTAATTGAATTATTATTCATAAATGATATTAGTTCATTTAGCTTATTTTCTGTGAGTGATCTTACATTCCATTGGAGTATTGATAAATATTGTGTTGTTGAATTATTCTTCATATGACTGTGTATCAATGTTCAGCTTTGTTAAGAGTAAAGCAAGATATTTTTTTGCTTGAATGAGCATATCATCTGAGATGTAGATTTTTGCCAATTCTGCAATAATTTTTGTTTTCTGTAGTTGATGTATGTTCATGGCCTGAACTGCATTACAGTTTAGAATGAATAAGCATATATTTGGGGATTGCATTTTTGGTAGTACATCCTGTTTGTTGGTTAAGGGATTGATTCCTGGTAGTGTTTCTGGTTTGTTTCTTCTTGGGAGGGAGGGCCAGGCTGGCCTCATCTCACCGGACAAGGAGGCTTGTTGGCTTGGTGATTCCTTCTGATAGGGATTTGAGCTAGGGAGCTTAGAAGATGGTGTTTTATATGGGGTGCTTGATGCATTGGGGGCATTTGACTTGGGGGTTTTGGTTGGTTTCATTACAGGCTTTATTTGGTATCGTTGGGCAGCATTTGCTTCCATTGCTGCAAAGGGGTATGGGATTGCCTACTCTGTTGATATTTGGATTATTAGAGCTCTTTTCTTGTATGCAGGGCATAATGATTTATTTGTATATTTATGTGGGCCTTTGCAATTGATGCATGTAGGCTGAGTGTTGCTGCAAGTTGTCAGCTCATTAGGATGGAAAACTTTACAATTACTACACTCTTGGAGAATTTCATTGGATTTGTTTGTTGTGTATCCCAGTTTGAAACACTTCTGACACTGAATAGGCTTAGGTTTGTATTCCTTGTGTGGTTTGATTTGTCCAAATAGGAATAATTTTTCTGGGATATCAATTTTATCCTTCAGTGTGAATAAGAAGGATCTACTAGTTTTTAGGCCATTAGAGTTAGGTTTTCCAAGTTGGGTAACATCCTCAACTGGGATTGTGTTTCCAGCCCTATCTGAAAGGCCTTCTTTTAACTCCTGAGTAGATATCTCTGGGGGAACATTATAAACTACTATTTTTGTTGGTGATCGTTTTGGGTTCCAATTAGATGCAATAATTGGGTTATTCAGAAGGGATTCAAGGTTAATTATTGTATCTGCTGATTTCTGATCTTCTACAGCTATTAGCAGAGATCCATCACGGTTAATGTTAAGAGAGAACATTGATTTTAGCAGTTTAAAAATTGCAACTCTTAGTGCAGAGATCATTTTTATTTCAAAGGGGGTAGTGGGAGTAATTTTAAGGTAAATTCCTAAGTTTTTGGAGGGAGGATCCTGGGCAGGAAGAGGGGAAATGCTTTTAATTGGGGAGATTTTTTTCCTTTTTTAGAACTTCTAGAGAGGACCTCTTGAAACCCATTATCATCGTTTATGGTTGCATTAGCCCCTACACTTATCATTAAGCTAGTTTCTGAATTAGAGCTATCATTAGAACTTTGAGAAAGTAGGCTTCACCAGCCTAGATGGATATCTTTCACTAGGACAATTTCACTGGACTACGATTTGGGATCTGGGTGGGCTTTTTTTTGGAGGACTTCTAATCATTGCCTATTGGAAAAAGCTATAAACACAAAAATAAAACCAAAATAAGAAGGGAAAATAGATGATATCAAACCGTCTGCACTATACTATGGGGAGGATAAACACCACAGTATAGCCCTGAGGATGACTTGAGCAGAATTGGTTTAGTACAACTGCTGATTAGAAGAGATAATAATCACAAGAAAATATATTTCGATTTTCTTATAAGGTTGCTGTTGCTGTTGAATGGAGACGTGCGTCCTGAACATCTTCTTCTTCTTCTAATTCACAGCAGGCGGGCTATTCAGTTGGTACTATTTAGCCCTTTTCTTTTTGCTTCACTCTGTGGGCTACAGAGCTACTGGCTTGGTTGTCTCTTATTTATTATTATTATTATTATTCATTTATTGCCCGTCAAAAAAAGGTACAAAAGGTACAGTAGACGGAGTAATCACTAAAGAAAACAAAAAAGAAAAAAAAGAAGAAAAAGAAGGACACAAACACACATTGAAAATTCAAACACATGACAAAAGAAAACTCTTCATTACATTAATACAAACAGTGAGTATATGCATTACATTAATATAAAAAAAACTAGTACGAACATACTGGTGACCATGAATAATGAAACTTATTTTGAAAATGGGATACAGATTTATTAATGCTAATAATAGGGTCAGATAGCTTATACAATTGTATAATTTTATGGTTTCTTTTCCACGGGGGCAAATGTAGAAGATATTCATCAAATCTGAAGAAGATTGATCGTAGGTGCTTTTTATCTGTAACTGTAGAGAATATCCAGAAAGGAGCAATGTAAAGCAGATTAAGAAGGGCTGTGGCGTTGTAAATGGATGCTAGAATAAAACGGTTGAAACGTAGTTTGCTTTTTACGATTACAGCGTAAGAAATGCTAATTTTACGCTCAACGTGAGAAATCAGCAAAGGACGTGTGTGGCCTATAGATGTGCCAATTGGGAGGCCCAGGTATGTAATATGGTTTGAGGGTTTGACAAGAGAACCGTCCATATCTATAAGAGAAGTAGAGGGATTTCGCTCATTGAAAAGGATTACTTCGGATTTCTCAGGATAAAAAAAAAGACCGATTTTTGAATATTCATCTTTGAGGATTTTGAAATTCTGCTCAATGCGCTGGATCGTACGGCTGAGATTCAGGATGTCATCAGCATAACAAATAAGAGACATATCGATTCTCCCAAGGAAGACACTTTGCCTGCGCTTCCAGGACACTATTATTGAACAGGGTTGGGGAAGTGATAGCTCCCTGTCTAGTCCCTTTCTTAACGAGGATGGGGTACTGAGGATTCACAAGCATATTCGAGGGAATCGAAGAGTTTGGCCTCAAACGAGAATTAATGCAATTATATAGGGAAGGATGAAGAGCCGACTGCAGGGAAAAACGGGATGGCAGTTTTAAACGCACTTTTAGATTCCTATATAAATCCCTGAGAACACGGACAACTGATGGGTTTACGCCTCGCCTTGCCATATGAAGAAGCATGGACGAATGAATTAAGGAATCGAACGCAAGTCTAACGTCATGTCCGGCGAGGATCATACTTTCTCCCGAAGATTCAGCGTCGGCGAGGGCAGTAAAAACTGCTGTAAGAGCATGAGAACAGCCAAGATTAGCCTGAAAACCGAACTGATATGAGGGAACGTAACATTTCTGTCTTAACTCATCAAGAAAAAGAAGCTAAAAAAGTTTGCACGTTGTAGTAGAGACGGTGATGGGATGGAAAGAGGAACATTGCAGCTCATATTTCCCTTTTTTGGGAATCGGAGACAGATCTCCAATGCAGAACGAGGATGGAACAATACCTGTAACAAATATCATTTGCATGAGAAGGCTGAGGTGACGCACCAATAGATAACTTCCATTAATGATGTGTAGAGTGCTCACTTTATCTATCCCACAAGACGCTTTCTTTTTAAGTTGGGAAATAGCTTTTATAACAGCGTCACAAGTAACAACAAAATCAAGGTCAGTAGATTCATCAATGAATTTGCAGAGCTCGTCACAAAATTGTGACTGTAAAACAGCATCAGGCTCAGAAAATTCATTTGAAAAATGGGATATCCACTCGGACAAAGGAATGTCATTCGGGTCTGGCGAATTGGAGGAGATAGTACGAGGTAATAGCTTCCACAGAAGATCAGGTGAATTCCTGACCTTCTCGGAATAAAGTGTCTGCATTTTAGATCGATGAAGGGCAAGTTCCTTAGCAAAACATTTTTTGGACACTTTTCTCAGTTCATTGACTATTCCTTGCATGGGGGCATAGGCAATCTCTCCATAATTTGTACCAAAATTTAGCACGTTCACAAGCTTCAGACAGCACTAGATTTCCTGACCACCCGGGAACTTGGTTACCAACACGGATTTTTTTTAAGAGGAATTGCCCTTTTTTCAGCACACAAAAGTGCATGGCAGATTTCTGCGGAGTAGATATCAAGAGTTAATCGAACCTCATTAATGTCTTTATTGGAAGACTTTTGCAGAAGATGAAATGGAACCCGGATCTTGTTTGGAATACTATCTGAAATTTCAATATACTGAGATATGTCAATTTTATTCCAATCGCTGGAAATATACCACTTGTGCTGGTGAACAGTATAAACATGTAACACTGGAATCTGAGAAGCTTCTCGTTTGAAACGAAGCGATAGGAAAATGGTCTGAAACTTGAAATTTGGAAACTACCTCAACACAAGGTATATCCAGGTTATATGACACAACATGGTCGAGGTTAGATGTTCAAGAGGAAGAATGAATGTAAGTAAACTGAACAGATTTCCGTTGAACTTTAGAATCATCACCAAATATTCCTAATAGTAAAGAAGCACGGATAGAAGCTGAAGACAACCCGCAATTTAAATCACAATTAAAATCACCTACGATCAAACACGGGATTTTCAGTTTAAGGACATCACGAAGACAAAAGCTAAGTTTACTAACTGCTAAAGCAAAATCTCTCTCAAAATCTTCATCTTTGTAATCTGTGGGGAAATACACATTTACTATTACGCACACAACTACTCAAACATCTAAAAAACTATCAGAAGGAAAAAAAACACTAGAATTAAGATTTGAGGCTACATATGTAGCAATACGACTAGAAGCTCTGCCTTTAGAAGCAATACGTTTAGTTGGAACCGAGAAAGTTCCAAGAGAGAAAACGAATATCCATTTATCTACTTAGCTGCCCGTTTATCGGTTTGAGCGTTGCCAGGGCATTTGATACTGTGACAGGTGTGATTAAACTCTTTACATGTAATGCAAAACATGTTCCGAACACATGGATTATCCCTGGTGGAAGAATACTCCGAGGAACCACAGCGAGAGCACAGTTCTGCGTTCTTACAATCAACTGCAAAATGTCGGTGTTCATGGCATCTGAAACACCATCTAGGTATAAATGAAATTCTGGACAGTTAACTTTTCTTAACCCAGCTTCACAGAATTTTTTAGAAACGAATCGAGATCCTTTTCTTGTTCAAACTATATCTTATAGGCGCGGGACTTGCCACACTGCAAAGCTTTGACACACTTCTGAATAATTTTCCCTATGTATTTTACATTCATTTCTTTTGGGACGCCTTTTATTACACCGCTGAAGGAGGGAGATTTAATAGAGGCTAATAGTCCAGGTTAGAACTTTTTTATTTTGTCAGCAATTGAGGAGGCAGCAGGTTTACTTCTTACGACAATTTTCCATTCTGATGAAGAACGTTTCACCTCTGAAATATCATTTGCAGCTTCAGGACATATTTTATCTATAAAATCTTTCCTTAATAGTGGAGATGAAAGATTGAACGGGCAATTTTTTAACACAACAGCATAGGTAGGAAGATTGGATTGGTCCTTGGTGCAAGACGACGGAGCGGAAGAGGGCCAGGCAGAAGTTGCCTGTACTGCGAAATGTTGCTTATTTAGCTCAGACAAACTGTCAATTTTACGGGAAAGTTCATTCATGCGACAGGTTAATGTTGCAACGATCGTATCACCAATTGTTGGAATTTCACACGGTGAGTATATCACGAATTTCGGGATCTTACGTTTTTCTTTCGATGCCGTAGATAACCACTTACAAATGTCAAGGACATTTTCATCGTCTTTTTGGCATCTAATTAAACGTGTTCCAATTTCTAGCACCTGATGTAAGACCTCCTTTGCCTTTAGAATGGTTTCATGACTGAAAAAGTTTGTCGACTTAGCAATTATTGTTTCTACTTTGATACCATCGATCATCGATCTAGAAATAAAATTAAATATTGGATTTAAAATAATATACGAGTCGCCCATTATTTCATAATTGCACTTACGGTAATAATATTCAATAGACAAAAATCCACTCCAAATCAATGCCGAAAACCGTCGCCAATATAAACTCAATCCGATCAAGCAGGCAGTGACGTCACAGTGGAGTTACAGCTTTGTAGTCCGAGAAATTGTTTTCAAGGTCACTGAGTTAATGAGATTTCAAAATCTAAAAATATAATCTCACACTGAATCTAGGTCAGGAATTGCAATCACTTACATTCCTTATGAAATATACTTGGGTTGCGCAATAAATAATCCTTTTTGTCACTTACAAATGCTATTTATTTGGATAGATGTTCACAGCACGGGAGCTGAACAAGAACTGATATTCTATATCAGTCTATATTATTAGATATTCTCAGATATCTTTCAGTAGATCTTTTGACTCAAGGAGTTCAAATATAAGATGATAGATATCGATTTCTGTGCTCTGTGTGCAGGTATAGTTGGCTAGGCTCTTTGTTGATAATGATATGTTGTGATGTTTGAAGCATTTTAACAGTTTACAAAGCAAGGTATGTTGTGCAGACGTCAGCATATTACATTCAAATAGGCAATGGTCAATTGTTTCATTATTCATATTAAAATGCCTGCAAAGAGGGGACAGGGGAATTGAACCCCTTAAATTAGAAAACTTATACGAGAATGCAAGGAAATTTAGTCTATTTGTTCCATAACGAATTCTATGATAAATTTTAGAAAGATACTTATTGGGAAAGGGGGAAAGGATAGGATTAATCTTATTAAAATTAATATCTGATAGCCTCCATCGGTAAATTTCTCTAATTGGGATTGGTCTCCCACTTGGCTGGTCAACATTTATAGCATTTTTTGCTATTTCATCGACATGATGATTACCACTTATGCCAGAGTTGCTAAGGATGTACCGAAAATAAGTTTTTTATGCCACTTGAAGCAAGATTATATAAAATACTGAGATTATGATGAGTGTTAATCTCCAACTTATATTGAAGAGCTGAGGCCAGCAACTCAAGGCTTGATAGAGAGTCGGATTATATGGTAATATTATTTGAATCTACAATCAAAGGTTGATTTTCCTTAAGGTGTTCTAATGCCATGACTATGGCTTTTAACTCAGCAGACATTAAAGACAAATTATTTTATAATATCTCGTCCAGTGCAATTGTCAAGTGAGGAAGGAAAACACCACTTGCAACCTTCTCATTCATTTTCGACACATCAACAAATATTTGGAAGTGATTTTCATAGCTAATTATATTAAGTTCTACAATTTTTTTCTGGACAAAAGTAATGGGGGTTAAATTTTTATTCCACTTTGAGAACTCATTATTTATTATGGGACTTGACCAATTCCATAGGGGGGGGGGGATCGGGGGAAAGTGGGTGCAATAGACTTTGCTGGTATGGGGAACTTCTTCTGAATATTGGCATACTCATCTGTAATGCCTCTATACATGGCTGGATTTCTTAACCAATTATGTAGTGTGTGTGAGCTATTTGATTCAATTTTTGTAAGATGTTTTGTCAAGAGAAAACTACAACTCTCCCTTATTGTTGTTAATCCACTCTCCATAAGCAAAAACTTGGTGCTTGTGGGTTTCCTAAGACCAGATATGAGACGTATTATATCATTTTATGTTGTTTCAATTTTTTGAATCTGGCTCTTTGCACATGCACCATAGACGATGAGCCCATAGTCAATATGGGGTCTTATATGTGATTTATAAAACTGGAGTAAGGTTTTCTGCTTACACCCCCAGGGTGTGGCAAGAAGTCTTTTTAGTATAATTGTTTTTCTATAGCATTTTTTTATTGTGTTTGAAATGTGGAGGTGGAAATTAAGTTTTTGGTCAAGCATGAGACCTAGGTAATTAATATGATTATCTTCTGGAATAGTTGTTTTATTTAGAGTTAGTTTTGCATTAACATGGTTTCGCTTCCGGTGAAATTGGATTATTTTTGACTTGGTGGGTGCAATGGGTAAATCTGAATGTTGAGAGAATTTTTCAAACTGGAAAAGTGACTTTTGTATATTTGACTGGGGGCAGCAGCATCCATGACAAAATCCTTAACAAAACAGTTCTTAAAGGCAGAGGATTTGGATAATGTAATCTCACAATCATTTTATCATAGGCAGCGCAATCGCGTTGCCCAAGTAAAGAACGATGTTGGCGCAATGTATTATTTTTTTTTGTAGACCAGGGCACTTCGTATCGAAGGAGTTGTCATAGAAACTTCGAAAAGGGCTCATTCGATTGGAAATTGGAGTGGCTAGTGCCCTTTTTATTAGTCGAAAGTGATTGGAAGGCAACTAACACACCAGCTTCCATGCCCACCATTTCCACAAACACATCCAATCAAAATTTTGAGATATCCCTTTTGTTCAGCGTACTGGATTTCCAGATAGAAATTATGTTTTGAGGAAGACACTCCCCCACGGCCCTCAGGGCAAGGGTTGTAAAGTATGCCCTGGATGCACATAAGATTTGCACATAAGAGCGCAACTAACCCCCTCTCACGCCCACTTTTTCCCCACCCACATCCAATCAAAATTTTGAGATAGCCATTTTGTTCAACGTAGTTGAAAGTTCTGAAAATTTTGTCTTTGAGGATGACAACACCCCCCCCTCCCCATAGCCCTCAGGACAAGGAAATTATGCTCTGGGGGCATATAAGTTTTTCAATGAAAGCATTGTCGTAAAAACTTCCAAAAGGGGCTCATTCGATTGGAAATTGAAATGACTCGGGCCATTTTTAATAGTCGAAAGTGATTGGAAGGCTTGACATTTTTATAGTAAAGATCGATGTGGGTACAATGTTTTATTGTTTTTTTTACCAGGGCACTTCGTGTCAAAGGAGTTGTCGTAGGAACTTCGAAAAGGGCTCATACGATTGAAAATAGAAAGGGATAATGCAGTTTTTAATAGTCGAAAGTGGTTGGAATGCATTTAGCTTTCATTCCGAACCCATCCACCCATTTTCCCAGTATGTTTAAAAACTAAATGCTGCCTTAAGATTAACTAAAAATGCACTGTGCTAAAGCTAATTCCCAGTAAGGCATCTCAGCAATATCCCAAGAACGACTGAGGCTATTACGCCCACCATTTCCCCAAACACATCCAATTAAAATTTTGACATATTCATTTTATTCAACGTAGTAAAGTTATGGAAAATAGGTCTTATAGGATGACAACTCCTTCAGAGCCCTCAGGGGAAGGGTTTAATACCCTGGGGGCATATAAGGTTCTTATGGAAAGTGTTGTCGTAGAAACTCCAAAAAGGGCTCATTTGATTGGAAATTGAAAGGGATAGTGCCCTTTTTAACAGTCGAAAATGAATGGAAAGCAACTAAACCCCCTCTCAAGCCCACCATTTCCCCAAACACATTCAATTAAAATTTTGAGATATCCATGTTGTTCCACGTAACTGAAAGTCCGGGAAATTATGATTTTGAGGATGACAAACCCCTCAGGGCAAGGGTTGTAAGTTATGCCCTGGGGGCATAAAAGGTTTTTATAGAAAGCGTTTTCGTAGAGACTTCAAAAAGGGCTCATTTGATTGAAAGTTGAAAGGGCTAGTGCCCTTTTTAATAGTCGGAAGTGCTTGGAGGGCAACTGAACCCCCTCTCACACCCCCCATGTCCCCAAACAGATCCAATCAAAATTTTTAGATATCTATTTCGTTTAACCTAGTTGAAAATTTTGGAAATTAGGTCTTTGAGGATGATAACCTCCCCACGGGCCCTCAAGGCAAGGGTTGTAAGTTATACTCTGGGGGCATATAAGGTTTCATAGGCAGCGAAATTGCGCTGCCTATGAAACCTTAGTAAACCTTAGTAAAGAACGATGTCGGCACAATGTATTATTTTTTTTCCTTTAGATCAGGGCACTTTGTATCGAAGGATTTGTCGTAGAAACTTTGAAAAGGGCCCATTCAATTGGAAATTGGCGTGGCTTGTGCCCTTTATAATAGTCGATAGTGATTGGAAGGCAACTAACACCCCTTCCACGATCACCATTCCCCCAAACACATGCAATCAAAATTTTGAGATAGCCATTTTGTTCAGCGTAGTTGATTTCTTCATAGAACTTACATTTTTGAGGAGGACAATCCCCCACAGCCCTTAGGGCAAGGCTTGTAAGTTATGCCCTGGGGGCATATAAGGTTATTTATAGAAAGCGTTGACATAGAAACTTCAAAAAGGGTTCATTCGATTGGAAATTCAAAGGGCCAGTGCCCTTTTTAATAGTCGAAAGCGACTGGAAGGCAACTACCCCCCCTCTCACGCCCACCTTTTCCCCAAACACATTCAATTAAAATTTTGAGATAGCCATTTTGTTCAACGTAGTTGATATTTCTGGAAATTAGGTCTTTGAGGATGGAACTCCCCCCCCTCCCCTGAAGCCCTCAGGGCAAGTGTTGTAAGTTATGCCCTGGGTGCATATAAGGTTTTCATAAAAAGCATTGTCTTAGAAACTTCAAAAAGGGCTCATTTGATTGGAGATTGAAATGGCTAGAGCACTTTTTAACATTTGAGAGTGATTGGAAGGCAACTAACATCCCTTCCACGCCCACCATTTATCCAAACACATCCAATCAAAAATTTTAGATAGTCATTTTGTTCACAACGTAGTTGAAAGGTCCGCATATTATAACTTTCAGGATGAAAATCCCCCTAGAGCCCTCGTGTTAAGGGTTTAAGTTATGTCCTGGGGGCATATAAGGTTTTTCTTAAAAGCTTTTTCGTAGAAACTTAAAAAAGGGCT
>NW_028300479.1:136045-160345 GCF_049724085.1 Artemia sp. Qi Xiang Cuo
CTTTCCCTGTATACAATTTCCTTATTTTGCAATATAAACCCTTTCTTAGAAGGGTTGAATTAGCTACGTTTGTTTGACAAATAAGGGGAAGATATCTTTTGATATAGGGTGAGACTGACGAGAGAAGTCAGTTGGGTTTTAGGGCTTTGCTCAAGCTTTTCGTGTGCATGTAGAATGTAAGTCTAATGTGTTCCTTGCTCTTTCTTAATTTTATTATGTTAAAATCCTAGTAAATGGGCATATATCCCATTCTTTAATATTATTATTAAATTCTTTTAAGCAGGAACATATTAGTCTTAATATATTATTTAGAATGCTTGCTTTCCTTAAATAATAATAAACTTTACTTCTAGCAATTATATCAACAAGAATTGATCTTTGATTGTGAATAATAATTATTGAATATTGATTTATAATGAAATAACTATTAACTAAAAAGTTCTCTTCTTCAATAATAAAATCTTAGTTTTTCTTATACCTGTGTTGTCTTGTATATTTTATTACGATGATCAGGATTTTGTCAAGATATCTCTCTCACTTGGTTCATTTTGTCTATTGAGGCTTATTTAGGGGTACTCGGATCTCATGGCTGAGTTTGGGCATGGAGTCATCACCATGACAAGACCCTCCCCCCTCCTACAAACTGGTGGCAGCGAAAACACGATGCGATTCTATTGCATTAAAAGCGCCTCTTTTTAACACTACGCTTAATTTTGAGAGAGCAGAATCTTGATTATAAATCCTTTTTGTAGATTTTTTAATACTTAAATTACCATAATTAATTGAATCCCTTTAATTTTTCTCCGTCTTCACTGCTTGCCTGTACGCTTATGCTTTTTTTTAGATTTATAAAACTAAGACTAACCGCAATAATAAAAACTGTCAAATAATATTTGGATATTGCTCAATTTGGTACCCTCATAAAGGAATTGTTGCCGGTTGGTCGAGTATAGATAGTTTCCTTTTCCTCAGTTCCAGTTCACTCAAACAGGATTAGTTGGTTGCTTAAGTTTGGTAAGCTATAATTAATTTCTCCTTAAGTAATGTCCCTACCTCGGGAAAGTGATAAACCGGAAGCTTCAGCCCTTGGGCAAGCTTCTAATCTTAATACAGGAGCTACGCCAGCTCCAGTATTCCAACATGCAGCTTATAGCATTATCCATTGTCCATTATAAAAAGAAGTTCATTAAACCTCTGCTTTTCTTAATAAAATTTCACCGACCGAAAACATTTAACATATTATGCAAGTTACACATGAAAATAATGAGCCGGTCGTAGGATTTTATTTTTATGCGTATTAATCCAGAATTTGAGAGCTACTCTTCTTTTGTTAAAAATGTTCCGGGGAGGGCATGCCTCCTTTCAGGTATTGATTTATTTAAATAACAGGCCTTTGAACAAAAAATTACATGAGAGTATCAGAAGATTTATTCGCAAAAAAAAAAAAAAGGATTGCGCTTATATTACACAAATATTTTAGAATGATAGATTGTAAAATAAGACACTTAGTCTTTTCGGGGATTTTTGGTAGTTGACAATTGTCTTTCGCCGTAATCCTAAAGTTCAAAAATATGGAAGGACTAGACAGTCCCTTTCACTTTCGTGAAAGGAAGTTAGAATTTTGAACCAAGGCTAAGGATTAAGCAGGTTTAATGATGGATTAGCATATAGGGGTGTATTAGTGATTTCAAAAAGTATAGATTGTAAGCTAGTTACTACAGAAAATATCTCAATAATTGATGACAATAATTTAATTATTGTTCCAAAACCAGAATATGAAAAATTTCTTACTACGTTTCACTTTAAACGTAAAAAAATAATTGTTTTCCGAGAGCTGGTTCAATTGATCTTAAATAGTGACAATTGCTTTTCTAAAGAAGCGTATGACCGATGTAAAAATAATTTAACGGGTTTTAAGCCTTGATGCACCACTTGAAACATAATTTAAACTACCTAAGCAGTTTAGAATCCCTCATTAAATGGCTTTGTGCTAAAAGAACATTTATAAACTATGCTGAAATCCAATATAGTAGAGGAAAGGGCATCTCCTTTCCCTTCTCCTCTTTTCCTTATAAGGAAACATTCTGTCAGTAAAAATGAGGCTCTTAATAGAGAAAATGCTCGATTTCTAATTAATTTACGTACAGTTAATAATAACATGAAAGACAGCCTTCCTAATTCCTTGAAATTCTTAAATTTTCAAAATTTGTCGAAAGGAATTTTATATAGTTAATTTGACATGCGCAGTGTTTTTTTTTCAAATTTCCATTGATGAAAGGTACCAAAAATTCTTTTCGTTTTTATCACCTTTAACTGGCCGCAGCCATTGCTACACAAGAATACCATAAGGAAGTGTATTTGGGCCAAAAGCTTTCGCTAGCTTCATGGATAAATTATTTCTAGAAAGTAACCGTTCCTTCATTTTCATTTTTTTTTATGATATATTTAATAAATAAAAACTAACCTAATGAGCGTTTATTTCATTTCAAGATATTATTAAGGCGTTTAAAAAATCACAACAATTAGTTATTAGCTTATAAATCATAAGTTTTAAAGAACCTATTCCAGTATTAAGATATTTCGTGTCGCCTGACAAAATTAGACCTCAAGTATCCAAATTGGTTGCTATAGAAGAACAGAAGGGCCTGAAAATATTCCTATTTTTAAATTATTTGTTGACTCCTCTGAAAATGGAGCCGGGGCTGTTCTTTGTCAGGAAAAGTATTACGGATGGAAGGAAGTTGTTTTTTTTTCCTTTTTAGTAGAGTTTTATCTAAACCGTTTTCCAAGCAGTCTTCTATCGTTAGGAAGTCATACGGCGTATATAAAACTCTGAAGAGCTTTCAGATTCAGTGTTTTTTGGAGAAGATTGGGTAATATTTATGTGGATTTTAAAAATTTCGATATTTATGTAAAGATCGGGTTCTCTCTAGAAAGATGTGCCCGATGTCATTACTTATTATGGATAATCCTTTATTTACGCATGAAATATATTCCTGAGATTGAGATGATACTTTATGTTTTATCGAGGCCAAGTCGAGAGATTATAGACGGCAGTCAGACCTTATATCTGGTTCTTAACGAACTAGAAATTTTAGCAGCGGGCATTTTTTTTTATTAGTAAACCTAATGTAGATTACTTAGGTCTGCAAGCTGAGGAATTAAACCACGGACAAATACGGGATCCCGAGACGAGACTTAATATTGATTTATTGAAAGAGCCAGATGTGTTAAAAGACAACCGTGCTCAAAAGAGGAGCTCCATATATGATAAGCCCGCCAGGTCATAAGTGGATACTGACCCCACATTCCTGGTGTGAACCAGGGAACCAGAAGGAGTGGCCAATCCGCGGTGAGCATAGTGTCTACAGCATTTTTAATTTTGATGATATGGATATTGAAAAAAAATATGATATTTGAGAAAGTCTCTTCGTGGTTCGTTCATATTATTAAAGTGTTATTAAAAGATTGATGACGTTCTGTATAGAATACAGTATGCTCCGAATAACCATTCTAGGCTAAACCAACAAGCGCGCTCTTACCCATCTATTTTGATAAGTTTTGCCTAGAGTGATGATTCCAGGCAACTTAAAATTATTTCATGATTATTTATTGTTCAGTAGCCAAACCAGCTACGAGAGAACGTTGTGAAAACTCGACATTTTTGTGTTTTTGAAAATAAGGCCTTCGTTATTTAGGAATTTGTTGTTAATTTTTAATTGTGTACCACGTAAATAATGAAAAAAAAATATATATGCATATATATATATATACATTTATTTAAACCTCTGAGAAAAAAAGGTAAATGACTAAATTGCATTTTTGTTTGGGAATTGACGGATAAGTTAATTTAGTTAATTATGCTATTGTAGCAAAAGGATTCCAATATTATTAGGAAACCACAAATTCATAAGACGAGAAGTTTGATTCCAAATTAAGAGTGAACTGGTCAACTGAGTATGGTCACTGAATGAAAATACAAAATTGCAATTCATTAGAATTGATCTTTTCTTGCTTTCTTCTCTTGCCCTGAGCCCCAACTGAATAGATGTAGCTAGTACTTAACTTAGAAAGACGGTGACGGATTTAGTTGTGATAGATGGTTTGGTTATGTTAGCTTGATGTTTGGGTTATGTGTGATTCTTCCCTAGTTACTGAGTTTCTATTAACTTTTAAGCACCAATTAATATAACAATAATGTATGTAATAATTAATAGAAAAAAAATATATATATATAATTTAATAAGACTATTTACCTTTAAATAATATTTGACCTTCTAGAGCCTTTTACTTATAAGAAAAATGATAGTCGTTTGTTGTCCTTATTCTGTTAAATTGGCGTGAAGAAAAGAAAATGGAATCGTGTTGTAAAAAGGTTCTACGTTACTTAATGACACGATAAGGCACGATAGTAGATGTGAGGAAAATAGACCCAGTACCGCAAATGATAAAATAGTATTAAATAATTAAAAGCTAGCGAACAGAAGCTACCTTCAGCTGATAATCTTCTGTCTATCAATAGTCTTACAGGTTCTTGGTCACTTACTCATTCAATAGCGTTGCAGCCTAAAATTCAATTGATTTTCTATTGCTGTATACCAATTATGTATTTAATTCTGTGTTTCTCTGTTTTCTTGTCTCGTGATTTATCCTTGTAAAGGCCAGCGCCATTGAGTGGGAGGACCATAATAGTTTTCTATAGATATTTGAAGATATCAGCATAATAATAACTTTAAAAACTTTTACGCAAGCTTATATTACAAGGTCGGATTTGTAAGAAATGTCCTTCTAATTTTAAAATTAATATCAAGTTGCTATGAATCCGGCTTAAGCAAATGCCCTTTCGGGGTATTGAACACAATATACTGATCTTTGCACTCATGTCACTGTACGCAATTTCCTCATGTTGAAAGAGAAACCCTTTCTTAGAAGAGTTGAATTAGCTACGTTTGTTTGACAAATGAGGGTAAGATATCTTTTGAGGTAGGGTGAGACTGAGGAGAGACGTCAGTTGGGTTTTAGGGCTTTGCGCAAGCTTTTCGTGTGCATGTAGAATGTAAGTCTAATGTGTTCCTTGCTCTTTCTTAATTTTATTATGTTAAAATCCTAGTAAATGGGCATATATCCCATTCTTTAATATTATTATTAAATTCTTTTAAGCAGGAACATATTAGTCTTAATATATTAGTTAGAATGCTTGCTTTCCTTAAATAATAATAAACTTTACTTCTAGCAATTATATCAACAAGAATTGATCTTTGATTGTGAATAATAATTATTGAATATTGATTTATAATGAAATAACTATTAACTAAAAAGTTCTCTTCTTCAATAATAAAATCTTAGTTTTTCTTATACCTGTGTTGTCTTGTATATTTTATTACGATGATCAGGATTTTGTCAAGATATCTCTCTCACTTGGTTCATTTCTTATATTGAGGCTTATTTAGGGGTACTCGGATCTCATGGCTGAGTTTGGGCATGGAGTCATCACCATGACAAGACCCTCCCCCCCTCTTACACTGGCAATAAATGCAAAATTCCACATTTTGGCAGATAGGAGCTTGAAACATCTACAGTAGGTTTTTCTGATACGCTGAATCTGATGGTGTAATTTTAATTAAGATTCGGTGACTTTTAGGGGGTGTTTTTCCCTTTTTTCAAAAATCAGGCAAATTTTCTCAGGCGCGTTACTTTTGATGGGTAGGGCTAAACTTGATGATACTTATATATTTGAAATCAGCATCAAAATATGATTCTTTTAATGTATTTATTGGCATCAAAATTCCGTTTTTATAGTTTCGGTTAATATTGAGCCGGGTCACTCCGTTACCACGAACTGTTTGATGATTTTCAAGGTTTATCATTCCTTTCAGTGTAAAAGAAAGTCTCTTTCAAATTTCAACCCATAATATTCCCTATGTTAAGTTTTATCTTCCGTTCATGCATAGAGCCTAACAAATTTATTTTTCTGGAAAACTAAAAAAAATTGTATCAGAGCGATACAATGAATGATGCTTTCCAGTGGTAAAAAAGGAATACGGAAAACAAAGTAACAATTATTAACAATTAATATCAATAGTAATTACTAATAAATTCAAAGACGAACTTCAATTTCCGTCATAAAGAGCATCTTTAAAAAATGACAGGATTATAGCTAAAGAACGTTCTAAAAATTATTGCAGTAGTTTTGCCGAAAATAAATATGCATTAATTGATATTATACATATTTCCTCTTAATCATTACATTTTTATTTTACGCCTTTTTATTTTAATTAAGAATAAATAATAAATATATTATGCGAAAGGTTTTTAGGGATATAAAAAAAATGAAAAAAAAAAAACCAGTTGTCAACCGGGCAGTTTTCTCTCCTGTAAAAATTTTACTTCCTTTTCATCAAGAGGATATAGAAATTATGTATATTTTGGAAAGCTAAAAAAAAAGATCATTCGCGTTAGAAACATACAATTAATAATATTTTTCCAAGGGAAAAGGCTTCCGGTACCAAGAATTCTCCTAAAAACACCGGGTAGAAGGTTGGTTTCTTCAGCAACAAAGGACGAGACTTCAGGCACGGTCACATTAAAAACACGTAATTGTGGTAAATTGTTTTACAAACAAATTACAATTGTATTAAAACAATATCATGGTTCTCGACCATATCACGCTTTTGGTACAACCATAGTGACGGCAATTATGAATTCAATATGGGGTACTGATTTTTTTTTGGTGAATTAAGCCATTAGACAATGAAAGGACGACTTGAAAAAAATATAATTCTGAGTCTAGGGATGAGTTTCTTAAAATCAATTAAACTAAATAAATAAAGAGCCTAAGACCATTGATAGACGTTTTTGGGCACATGGGAGGGGCTGTCAATGCATATTTCCTCATGAATTTCTCTGTATAGCATTTGTCTAGACATGTAAAAATGTCATAATTGAAACTGCTAGAAACATTGTATTTTAACATACTTATGTTACAACTTAAGGGGTGTGTACTATGCGCACTAAAGGTTCACAAAAGTCAACAAAGAGAGGTTAAAAGGAAAGACTAAGCAGCTAGAGGAAGAGGAGGCAGGCGAAAAATCTTAATCTTGACAAACTTCGGGCTTACTAGATAAAAAAAAGTCCCTTTGAGAAATAGTTTTTAGGAAATTATAGTTTTTATATGGAAAGACAGAATAGGCAGCTGGAGGCACAGGAGACTGGCAAAAAATATAAATACCTGCACACCTCAGTCTAACTAGATCAAAATATTTTCCCTTCAATAAACCGTTTTTAGGAAACTACAGTTTTTAGATGGAAAGGCAGAATAAGCAGCTGAAGGCACAGGAGAATGGCGAAAAATATAAATTCCTGCACACCACGGTCTAACTAGATATTAAATAAAAAAAACAAGTTTTTTAAACTGAAAGTAAGGAGCGACATTAAAATTTAAAACGAACAGAAATTATTCCGTATATGAAAGGGGTTGTTCCCTCCTCAACGCCTCGCTCTTTAAGCTAAAGTTTTTTATTGTTTTAAAAAATAAAGTTATGAGACAGAGTAATACTTTAGCTTAAAAAGCGAGGCGTTGAGGAGGGGGCAACCACTTTCATATACGGAATAATTTCTGTTCGTTTTAAAAGTTTTAATGTCGCTCCTTACTTTCAGTTTAAAAAACTTGTTTTTTTAATTTCTGATCGTTTTTTAGTTAATGCAGATTTTATTTGCATAAAAATTTTACTTTTCTTTTGCTAAATGGATGTCTTTACAAATTAACTTACGTAACTAACTTCTATATTCGTATATTTTTCGTCTGGCAAAAAATACAAAGTTGCAGATTTTTGCAGATATGAGCTTGAAACCTATGTAATAGGGTTTTCTGATTCGCTGAATCTGACGGTGTGATTTTCATTAAAATTCATTCACTTGTAGGGGATGTTTCCCCCCTCTTTAAAAAATCGAGTAAATTTTCTCAGGCTCGTAGCCTTTGATGAGTAATACTAAACTTAATAAAATTCATATATTTAGAATAAGTCTTTTAAGCCTATTCTTTAGCAACATCTATTGATATCAAAGTTCCTTTTTTAAAAGTTTAAATCGCTAGTTAGCCGCATCACTTGTTTTTTTATTGTTTTTTTTTTATTACGTATTTGGTATTACTCAAATTTTGGGGGTCTCCGCGTAGTAAATACCACGCTCTTTACGTTAAAAGTTAAAAAAAAATTTGATTCACAAACCCCTGAAACACCCAGGCCGTTTAATTAGAATATAGATCCATTTTTAAATAATTAAAAAAAACTGTAGCGTAAAAAGCGAGGTATTGACTTTGGATAGAACCCCCTCACATACGTTATAATTTCTGTTCGTTTTAATTTATAATATTCCTGATTACATTTCAGTTTAAAAAACTTTTTTTTTTATTTACTTTCTGATAGTTTTTTAAATAATACTTTGAAATCCATCGCCCCCTTCATTGAACTGTCCCTTCCCCCCCACGACCCTCCTCCACGGCCCGCGTCTCCAGAGTAACCCCCTCCTCTAGCCCCCCCCTCCAGAAAAATCCTTCCAGAAAATGGTTATTTACTTCCCAATAACCAATAAATAATGCTTGCAAGTCCGGCGCCCCCTTCATGGAAATTTCACTGCCCCCCTGAAAGCTTCCTTCATGAACAGATCCTCCAACATAACCCCCGACCCACCCTTACCAACCACAACCACAAAAAAAACAACCTAAAACAACTTGTAACTACACAAAAAACAAAAAAAAATTTTAAAAATGTGGTAAATTAATAAATTTTTTACCACCCTCGGGGAGCGTCGGGGGATTGTCATCCTAAAAGACATATTTATCATATTTTCGACCATGCTGAACAAAATGGCTATCTCAAAATTTTTATCGGGCGACTTTTATAAAAAAATAAGCGTGGGAGGGGGCCTAGGTGCCCTCCTTTTTTTTGGTCACTTAAAAAGGGCACTAGAACTTTTAATTTCCGTTCCAATGAGCCCTCCCACGATATTCTAGAACGACTGGGTCGATACGATCACCCCTGTGAAAAAAAACAAAAAACAAACAAACAAACAAACAAATAAACAAATAAACACGCATCCGTGATCTTTCTTCTGGCAAAAAATGCAAAATTCCACATTTTTGTAGATAGGAGCTTGAAACCTCTACAGTAGGGTTCTCTGATACGCTGAATATGATGGTGTGATTTTCATTAAGGTTCTATAACTTTTAGGGGTCTTTCCCCCTTTTTTGAAAATCAGCCAAATTTTCTAAGGCGCGTAACTTTTGATGGGTAGCACTAAACTTGATGAAAGTTATATATTTGAAATCAGCATTGAAATCTGATTCTTTTGATATATCTATTGGTATCAAAAACCCGTTTTCTAGAGTTTCGGTTACCATTGAGCCGGGTCGCTCCTTACTTACAGTTCGTTACCACGAACTGTTTGAAAGCAAGGAGCCTGTTAAGATAATTGGAGGTATCTTCAGGTGGCCCAGGTACGTTGAAATTAAGCTGGTAAAGTCTCTTGCCACAGAAATTTTTTACTTAAGAATACCATTTTTTTTTTGCTTAAAATTTAATTTTCAACCATATTTCTGTTGTATGAATTATCACTTTTATGTAGCACTTTTAGATAGGCCTAGTCAGTGAGTTACACATATTTATAAGTAGTAGTTTAAATATGTCACTGAGTTATATATTTCTGTATATAACTTATATTACTCGTCATTGAGTTAAACATCTTTATAAGCAGTGTTCTAAGTATGTCACTCAGTGATAGATTTATGTATATAACTTATATATGCCTAGTCAGTGATTTACACATTTTTATAATTAGTATGATAAATATTTTACTAAGTTATATATTTATTTATATAACTTATACAGGACTAGTCAGTGAGTTACACATATTTATAAGTAGTAGGCTAAATATTTCACTGAGTTATATATTTCTGTATATAACTTATATAGTACTAGTAAGTGAGTTACAAATATTTTAAGTAGTAGGCTAAATATGTCACTGAGTTATATATTTCTTTATATAACTTATATGCCTAGTCAGTGAGTTACACATATTTATAAGTAGTAGGCTAAATATGTCACTCAGTTATATATTTCTGTAAATAACTTATATAGGCCTAGTCTTTGAGTTACACATATTTATAAGTAGTAGGTTAAATGTGTCACTGAGTTATATATTTCTGTATATAACTTATATAGGCCTAGTCAGTGAGTTGTGTATATTTATAAGTAGTAGGTTAAATATGTCACTGAGTTATTGCCTTTGCAAAACAAAAGTGATTCGTTTATCTGGTCTCCCTGAGGCCATTCAGCATTTCCCCAGGTGGCGATAGGGGAACACTCTACATATATGTAGTGTACCTCCATAGGAGGCATGGACCAAGGGGGGACCTTGTCCCTGGGGGTCCATAATAGACTCTGGATCACCCTTGCCCGGGGTCATAAATACAGGCGGAGGTGGACGAAGGCCCCTCAAATGTACACTCAAAAGGGCCCACTGGTTTATCTACAAGTTCCATGAGTTTGCAAACCTTCTCCCAGCAATGGGTTAAATTGCATGGTGATGCAGAACACCATCGCGGGAAGATCCTCTATAGGAGGACAACCGTTGCAGGGCGTAAGATCCAGATCTATGGACAACGGCCTCTGCAAAGGGCTGCCTCGACCTTTTCGGGGTACCTGCAAGACTGGGGACCTTGCGGTCAACTCTATTCCCACTTGAGGAGTGGCGCCCCTAGATTAAATTATAGCCTAGTAAACGACACAGCAGTCGCATGTTATTCTTACTAATTAAATAATTTATATGACCACACTGGCTAATCATGATACAACAAAACAATCATAAAAAAAGAGAAAACCGAGGATTATATAAGCCAGTGAAACATATGAACTAAAATGCAAATATTTCGGTCAAGATCTCCGTTTGACCGTCCTCAGTGCATGATAATAACATCAAAATTACTAATAAAACTCCATTGATACAATAAATAAAAAAATTCAAACCTTGAAACGAAAAGTAACTAAAAGTCGAAGACCCTCTCAAGGTAACGGTGAAATGTTAACTGAATGAAAAAATACAGTACTGACGGTTACGTCAATTTTTTTATTTATACAGATAATTTTTAAAATCTAAACACGTTCAATTTAAAAAATCATCAGATAGTATGGTAGTTTGAAAAATTTTATTTTTTTTAATGTTTAATTAAACACGATCAGAATTATTTAGTTCATTATAAATAGGGATTATATTAGTTTCTCCAGTATCTTTCTTGAGAGCAACCTTTCGGTGAATGTACTTTTTATCTCAACTGCCTCCCTGAAAACTGGGATGAGACCGTTAACAGGGGCAAGAATGGAGGTGTTATCGAATAAAACGAAATGGTGTGGGTTGTCATACACATGTTGAGCCAAGGTGGAATGAAAAGTATCAGGCCTTTGGCATAGCTCCATAGCTTGGACGATTGAGGGCCTGTGTTCCAACAGTCTTTTTCCCAGTTGTTGGTGGGTTCTTCCAACATAGAAACAGCCGCAAGAACATGAAATACTATAAACACCACTGCCCAAAATAGGGCTCGTTTTATCTTTACCACTGTTAAAATAGTTCTCGATTTTATTAGAATTTTTTAAGGTAACATTTAAGTTATGTTTTTAAGTATTCTTTGCAATTTGTAACCTAATTTGCGAAAATAGGGCAAAACAGTAAAAACTTTCTGATTACTCACTAAAGGGATTATATCTATTGGGTGTTGTGGAGATGATGAATCTTTTTCTGCCTTTTTTTTTCTTTTTTCAATGATTGATTCCCGTAATTTGGTGGGATATAAATTGCTAAACACAATATACCTCATATAAATTAATTCTGTGATTATATGAGCCTTTGAACAAATTCTTATGATGCGATCAACTAAAGATATAACTACTCCTCTTTTTACACCCGGAGGGTGGTTGGAAGAGAAATGCAAAGACCTATAATTATTTGTAGGTTTTCTATAAATTGAATATACAAGGCTGAGAGCTTTGTTGAAGATTAAGACGTTTAAAAAAGGCAGTTTATGATTATCTTCTAGTTCCAAGGTGAACTGAAGTCTTGAATCGAAACGATTAAGATGAAGTAAAAAAGCGTTAAGTTCTATCTCTCCGTGATTCCAGACAGAGATCACATCATCGACAAACCGGCCCCAGAAGCGGTGTTTCAGAGGAAAAGTATTTAAAGCGGAGGTTTCAATAAATTCCATGTAAAAAGTGGCCAAAAAAGGTGAAAGGCTTGTACCCATAGGGAGCTCATTTGTTTGGGTGAAAAATTGATTGTTATACCGAAAATATAAGGAATATCTATTGCAAAGGTGGACAAGTTGCATAATAGTTTCAATATCTAATGTTTTGTAATTCATCACCATATATATATATTTTTGCATACACTTGGAATTATTGGAGAAAATTAATGAGGAGTAAGAACACATTAAAAACAGAATAATAGTTGAAGTTTGTTTTTAGGCTCACATGCGCCTTTAATACCAGGGTCATTAATGTAATCGCTCTCTTTACAAAACCTTGGGTTTTAATCTAGGAAAAGAAATCATATTAACTAAAGAAAAAACTGTAGTTGAGATATAACTTACCCATGGTTGCAGAGGTGAATATACATTTTTGACCACGAATTTTGTATATCAGGTGCAAGTTCTACAAAACCATACTTTGGAAACACAGGTGGATGCACTGCATCATGACAGTTTTCATATAACTGTACATACAATCTTTCAGCTGTTTTCCGACAGCCAACACAAGACACGAACTGACCGAGAATCGTGTATACATCATCAACGGATACAGTGAGGGCTTTAGATATTTCAATATATGTCAACACTAAGCATCGTCGAGAAATCAAGAACAGGAATTATCATCAATACAAGATCAATCACAAGATACTAGATACAGGATCAATACAAGGTACTAGAGAGAGTAGATTTCTTTGGGTGTCGCGGTTGTTCTCACATCTGAGTCATTTTTTATAATATGTAATTGGATATCCAAAGAAGAAGCTCTTGCTTTTCTTTTTTTTCTTCTTTTTTTGTATTTCAAAAAGGGCAAAAAACAAAAAAGATAAATTGCATCAGATAGTAATTTACACTATAATTACAGAAGGCTTTGTATAGTGATTAAATGAAAAAAAAAATTTTTTTTTAACTGAAAGTAAGGAGCGCCTGTAACACATAACAAGAACCGGAATTAGGCCTTATAGGAACGGGGCGGTCCCCGACTCACCTCATAGCTCTGTAAGATAAATTTTTTTTTATTGGTTTAAAAAATTTATTCTATTTGTTATAAATTTTAAACATTTATATTAAAGAGACACCCGGGTAGGCGGGGACCCCCCCGGTCTTATATGTACTAATGCCTGTTAGTTTTATTTTTTTAAGGCTATCATAAATTTCTTTAAAAAAAAACTTGTTTTTTTTTTTTTCATTTAATTTCTGTAATGTTTTTAATTAATTAATGTTTTTATTTTTGATAATTTTAATTTAATAATAAAAAATAATATTTTATATTAATTTTAATTTTAAATTGTTAAATTTCGTTATAGAATGTTTTTTATTTTTATTTACGAACGTTTTTATTAGTAATAAATATACGTAACTTACGAATTAACTTACGTAACGAACTTATATATTAATATATTTTCAATGATTATATTAGGGGGTTCGCTCCGTAGTCAATACCTTCCTCTTTACGCTAAAGTTTGAATTTTGTTCCAATTCTTTAAAAATTATCTCTTAATCACAAAGGCCGTTAATTAGAATAAATAGCTCTTATGAAAGTACTAAGAAAATTTTAGCGTATGTTGTATGGACTAAGGGGGCGAACCCAATCATATACGTAATAATTTCTGTTCGTTTTATTTTTTTATGTTGCTCCTTACTTTCAGTTTAAAAACTTGTTTTTTTTTAAAATTTAAGTTCTGATCTTTATTCTTATATTGCTAGGAAATCTGGTGCCCCTTGCATAGTAATGTCCCTTACCCCATGAAGACTTCCTCCATGGAAAGATCCTCCCACGTAACCCCCGACCCCCCTCCCACTCACAGAAAAAAGTACCCCTTGAAACGTCTGTATACTTCCCAATTAAAAATAAGATATGTAAACATTGGGCAAAGTTCATAACTTGCGGCCCTTCCCCCAGGGACTGGGGGATTAAGTCATCCTCAAAAACTAAGGTATTATATTTTTCTATGATGAACAAAATGGATATATCAAATTTTTGATAGGGTGACTTTGGGACAAAATGAGCGTGGGAGGGTGCCAAGTTGGCCTCTATTTTTTTTCACTTAAAAAGGGCTTCAGAACATTTAATTTCCGTTCGAATGAGCCCTCCCGCGATATTACAGGGCCCCGGGGGCTTTGCGAAAACCCCGGAAAAAAAAAAAAAAAAAATAATAATAAACACCCATCCGTGATCTTTCGTAGGGCAATAAATGCAAAATTCCACATTTTGGCAGATAGGAGCTTGAAACCTCTACAGTAAGTTTTTCTGATACGCTGAATCTGATGGTGTAATTTTAATTAAGATTCGGTGACTTTTAGGGGGTGTTTTTCCCTTTTTTCAAAAATCAGGCAAATTTTCTCAGGCGCGTTACTTTTGATGGGTAGGGCTAAACTTGATGATACTTATATATTTGAAATCAGCATAAAAATATGATTCTTTTAATGTATCTATTGGCATAAAAATTCCGTTTTTATAGTTTTGGTTAATATTGAGCCGGGTCACTCCGTTACCACGAACTGTTTGATGATTTTCAAGGTTTATCATTCCTTTCAGTGTAAAAGAAAGTCTCTTTCAAATTTCAACCCATCATATTCCCTATGTTAAGTTTTATCTTCCGTTCATGCATAGAGCCTAACAAATTTATTTTTCTGGAAAACTAAAAAAAATTGTATCAGAGCGATACAATGAATGATGCTTTCAATGAATGATGAGCGATCAATGAATGATGCAATGAACACTGCAAAACTATTCTAGATCTTACAGTTCAAGGAAGAAGTTCCAATGGCGTGGTGTTGTGTGTTTTTGTGTGTGTGTTTGTCTTTGTTTTGCGTGTGTTTAGGTGTATGTTTGTGCGTGTGTTTGGGTGTGCTCGTGTGTGTTTTTGTGTGTGTGTTTTGTGTTCATATGTGTGTTTGTGTGTGTGTGTATTTGTGTGTTTGTGTGCGCTTGTGTGTGTGTTTGAGTGTGTATGTGCGTGTGTCTCTCTATGTTTGTGTGTTTTTTGTGTGTGTGTGTGCGTGTGTTTTTTAGAGTGTTTGTGTGCGTTTGTGTTTTTATTTGTGTTTTTTGTTTTTTTTTTTGTGTGTGTGTGTGTGTGTGTTTATGTGTGTTTTTTTTTTTTTTTTTGTGTGTTTTTTTTTTTGTGTGTTTTGTGTGTGTGTGTGTGACTTTGTGTTTGTGTGTTTTGTTTTAATGTTTGTTTGTGTGTTTGTGTGTGTTTGTGTTTTAGTTGTTATTTTTGTTATTTTGTGTGTGTGTGTGTGTTTTGTGCTCTGGTGTTTGTGTGTGCGTGCGTGAGTTTGTTTTCTTTTTTTTTTTTTTTTTTTTTTTTGTGTGGGTTTTTGTTTGAGTGTGGTTTTTGTGTTTGTGTTTTTGTGTGTATTTGTGTCTGTGTTTTGTGCTCGTGTGTTTGTGTGTGTGTGTGTGTGACTTTGAGGCTTGGGCTGTCTTGGAGTGTTGGTGTGTGGGGTTTGGTGAGTGTGTGACTATGGGTGTGTTTGTTTGTGTTTTTGTGTGTGTGTGTTTGTGTGTATTTGTGTGTGTGTATGTATGTGTATCTGTATGTGTGTGTGTGTGTGTGTGTGTGTGTGTGTGTGTGTGTGTGTGTGTGTGTGTGTGTGTGTGTGTGTGTGTGTGTGTGTGTGTGTGTGTGTGTGTGTGTGTGTGTGTGTGTGTGTGTGTGTGTGTGTGTGTGTGTGTGTGTGTGTGTGTGTGTGTGTGTGTGTGTGTGTGTGTGTGTGTGTGTGTGTGTGTGTGTGTGTGTGTGTGTGTGTGTGTTTTGTGTCTGTGTTTTGAGCTCGTGTGTGTGTTTGTGTTTGTGAGTGTGTGTGTTTTTGTGTATGTGTTTTGAGCTCGTGTGTGTGTTTGTGTGTGTGTGTGTGCTTGCGTGTCTGTGTGTGCGTGTTTTTTGTGTGTGTTGTGTGTACCAAATCATAGAAATCAAGAACCTACCATCGAAATTGTGATCAAAGTGTAGAAATCATGGTCAACTTCTATGTAAACATTAGCACAATATTGAAACCCTGACAATTTCATAAGAAAAAACAATCTATATAAAACACGGGTAACCCTAGAAATCAAAACCAGCGTAGAAATCAAAAGCAAAGTGTAGAAATCGCGGTCAACCTGTAAAATCGTCAACCTTTGGCGTGTCAACCTTTGGCGTGAATCGCTTGTGAAAACCCGAATGAATAATTTGAAGTAAAACTTTTAACAAAAAATGTCTGAAAAGCGTTTTTGGGGAGATGGGGCGATGAGAGAGGGGTGCTAGAAAGTAGTTATAGTGCGGTACTATGGCGTGAATTGCTTGCGAAAACCCATATGATTGACATGAAATAAAACTTTTAGCAAGAAATGTCTGAAAAGTGTATTGGGGAGATGGAGCGATGACAGAGGGGTGTTGTAGGGAGCAGTAATAGTATGGTACTGTGGGGTGAATTGCTTAGAGTATCAAACACTAGTAAAGAAGGGGCTGCTCTGTTTTATATATAGTGTTAAATGGCAGTGTTAAATATATAGTGTTAAATAGTGTTAAAATATAGTGTTTAATGGCATATTTTAGCTCATTTTCGGAAAAATAAGAAAATGTCCTAGGGGGTGAGGGTTGGTGTCATGTGGAGGGCTGGTGTCACTGTGAAAACAGTGTCTAAACGTCATTCCGCTCTGGACCATAAGTATACTTTTAAATGGTTTGGACATCTACTCTTCTCGCTAGATGATCTTCAATCCTCTCTTATTAGGTATCTTTGCATAAGACGGGCATCACCGTTATTACGCTGCATCCGTGGGATGGCCGGATTCCGTTCCCCGGAATGAGACAACACATACCGAACTCCCCACAGCGCACGGAGCGTGAGGGAACAAGAATTTCTCGAAATAGAATTTTCCCGTCTTTGTGTATTTTGATAATTTTACCAAAAAGATGTCTCCCTGTGGTTGCGTCAGGGTTGAGACAAACCGTTTGGGCTGACTGGACAGTTCCTCGGAGGCGTCCAGCGAGTGGGCCGGTACCCTAGCGGATGGAGGCTGGATAACAAGAAATATACACTTGAAAATTACTGCTTTGTTTAAGGGAAAAAATTATAAATATAACAACAGTTGCTGGCGACGGAAAAAACAGGTTTCCCTCCCTCACTGACGCCCCCCCCTCCTCCCCTGGAGTCCTCTCCCCTCATCGGTCCTTTAATTACGCATGGTATTGTTTATATATTTTATCCCTTTATAAGCCACAATAGTGCCTAAGGATTACGTCTATTATCAAGGCGCCCTCTGAAAAAGAATGCTACTAGGAGGGTTGAACCTATTGTTAGGATATTGTTAAATATTCATAAATTTATCTTAATAAAAAAGGGTTATTTTTCTTAAAAGCTTTTACTATGTCTTAAATTTGCATCTAATATCACTCCCCTCCCTCTTAACCCCCTGGGTTGCATGCTATGACCCCCGATTTTCCATAATACTTTGTTCTTTTTGCGTATATTTTGATCCCCTTCCTGATAATTTTACTGTAAAATGTGCCTCGGCGAGCTGGGTCAGGGCTGAGGCAAACCGTTCGGGGGACCGAACAGTCCCTCGGAGGCGAGCAGCGAAAAGGGCCGGTACCCTAGTGGAGGAAGGTAGGCTAACAATAAATATAAACTTGAAAATTACCACTTTGCGCAATGAAAAAAAAGTATAAATATACGAACACTGGGAAAAATGAACTAAAAAAAACAGTTGTGAGCCAGTGACGGAAAAACGATCCTCCTCCCCTCACAGTGGGCCCCCTCCTCCCCTGGAGTCCTCCTCCGTCTTTCTTTAAATTACGCATGTTATTCTTTATATTTTATCCCTTTATAAGCCACAATAATGCCTAAAAATTTCCACCTAATATCACCCTTATTCCTCGGGTTTTGCATGCTCGAGGGGGGGGGGGCGTATTTTCGCGATAGTGTGAAAAAAAATACCCAACGTAAAGAAAATAGACATTTTCATTTTATCGTTATTAATATCTTGAGAGCAAATGTCCCCTGGAAATAGATATTTTCCGAGTGTGTGCCAAATTTTGGTTGTAAACACGTCATTCTAGTGTTTGTCAAAAAAATGGGGAATCTCACGTGTCATGCAATAGGTTATTTTTTAATATGGTTCCGGATACAAAATACTGTAAATGATTTCACGGACGACTTGCTTGGGGCACTGTACCATTGGAAGGGAATAACCTTTCGAGTCATGGCGGGGTCAAGAACTATCGAAAAAGAAAAAATATGAAAGGTGTTTCGAGCGGAAAATGAAACGCCAAAAAAGATAATGTCTTGAAGCTTTTGGGCGAAAAATGTCAAAATGGTATTAACTGGCAGTGATAGATGCGCCGTCCATGCGTAAGATGCGCTGACCTTACATAAAGTGGTGCCGCCATTAAGTTAATGAAAAAACACTTTGGGGGTTTTGGGTGAAAATAAAGTATTACATGATAGTGTTGCACAATAATTACGTAAGGTATGTGTTGTCGTTACGTTATAAGCGGGGACCCCCCCCCATGGGTTCCTGACGCAAAGAACATATCTTTCCAATTGAAACGGGGTAAGGCGTATGACGTGATTGGCGTCCAGAGGGGTTTGTCATGGAGTTTTACCAAGTATGTTCCTTTTAATAGAACAGGTGACCGCATTGTACAGGTGTGAGGGTGTGACGTCAGAGGGCTTGTCACAAAAAAACATCTGATCTAACCGAACCATTGAACTCTTGCCAAGGGTGGGAATGTCGCCAACTAGAAACAGGTATGAGAGGCTAGGAGCTCCCCATATTATTAAAACTTGTGTATTATACCGAACACATTCCAACTAATTACAGCAGAGCACCTGGGAATTTTGCGAGGACATGCTAAATCTTGCCTGGGCGTGCCAAATCTTGCCTGCAGTGAGAATTATGCCTGGGGTGTTGTGACGTCAGAGGGCTGCCGTAGAAATCTTATAGGAAAAGGGATATGGGTGTTGTAGAAACTCTATGGTAATTCCCTATGGGTGTTGTAGAAAGCCATGCTATGGGCGTTGCAAAAACCTCAGGGGCCCCACTATTGGGGGTTAGTTGCCCTCAAATTACTTTCGACTATTGTAAAGGGCACTAGCCCTTTGAATTTCCAATCGAATGAGCCTTTCTCAAGTTTCTACGACAAAGGTTTCAATAATAGCCTTATATGCCTCCAGGGCATAACTTATAACCCTTGCTCTGAAGGCTGTGGGGGCAGTTTCCTGCTCAAAGATATAATTTCCTGAATCTTAAACTGCGTGGAATAAAATGGCTATCTCAAAATTTTGATTGGATGTGTTTGGGAAAATGGTGGGCGTGAGAGGGGCGTTAGTCGCAATCCAATCACTTTCAACTATCAAAAAAGGCACTAGCCCTTTCAATTCCCAATTGAATGAGTCCTTTTGAAGTTTCTACGACAACGCTTTCAACAAAAAACTTTATATGCCCCCCAGGACATAACTTACAACCCTTGCCCTGAGGGTTTTGGGGGGAGGGATTGTCATACTTAAAGACCTAATTTCCAAAACTTTCAACTAA
This sequence comes from Artemia sp. Qi Xiang Cuo, assembly GCF_049724085.1. Taxonomy (NCBI): domain Eukaryota; kingdom Metazoa; phylum Arthropoda; class Branchiopoda; order Anostraca; family Artemiidae; genus Artemia; species Artemia sp. Qi Xiang Cuo. The sequence goes on from NW_028300479.1 coordinate 155,869, forward strand.
ATTGAATAAAATGGCTATCTAAAATTTTGATTGGATGTGTTTGGGAAAAAGGTTGGCGTGAGAGGGGCGTTAGTTGCCCTCAAATAGCTTTCGACTATTAAAGAGGACACTAGCCCTTTGAATTTCAAATCGAAGGATCCCTTTTTCAAGTTTCTACGACAGAGATTTCAATAAAAATTTTATATGCCCTCAGGGCATAACTTATAACCCTTGCCCTGAAGACTGTTGGGGGAGTGTCCTGCTTAAATGTATACTTTCCTGAACTTTGAACTGCGTGGGAAAAAATGGCCGTATCAAAATTTTTATTGGATGTGTTTGGGGAAATGGTGGGCGTGGAAGGGGTGTTAGTTGCTTTCCAATCACTTTCGACTATTAAAAAGGGTAGTAGCCATTTTGATTTTCAATCGAATGAGCCAACGATTTCTATAAAAACCATATATGCCCCCAGGGCATAACTTACAACCCTTGCCCTGAGTGCTGTGGGGGGTATCATCCTCAAAGAAATAATTTCCAGAACTTAAAACTACGTTGATTAAAATGGCTATCTCAAAATTTTGATTGGGCGTGTTTGGGGAAAAGCTGGGCGTGAGAGGGGGGTTAATTGCCCTCCAATCACTTTCGACTATTAAGAAGGGCATTGGCCCTTTGAATTTCCAATCGAATGAGCCTTTTTTGAAGTTTTTACGGCAACGCCTTCTATAAAACACCTTATATGCCCCCAGGGCATAACTTAACAAGTTTGACTTTCTCACAACTCTATTTTTTTAAACAATAAAAAACTTTAGCGTAAAGAGCGAGGCGTTGAGGAGGGGACAGCCCCTTTCATATACCAAATAATTTCTGTTCGTTTTAAGTTTTAACGTCGTTCCGTACTTAAAGTTAAAAAAAACTTGTTTTTTTTTTTGTTTAATTCAATACAAATGACGGCAATTTTACGGGATAGGGGGTTTAAAAAAAGGAGGTTATAACAGCGTACGTCTTGTTTTTATTTTACTCTGTTTTAAGGATTTATGTGTTATTATATTTATTAGTATTGGACGTCTCTACTAGGTAGCTAGCTACCGCTGCAACCCGGATTAGTTGAACTTGACTTTATTCAACAAAAACTGTATAAGTAAATTTTGTGCAAAGGAGATAGAGGCAACTCATTATGTCTCCCCTAACAATGCAGAAAATGAAAAGAAATTTCACACCAATAGCTCAAAGAGCACACAAAAAAACATCGACTCACGAAAATAGTGCTATTCTTGTTTCTTGGTCTATAAACTGCGAGATCATCTGGTTAAATTCCCTACTCTGGTAAGCTTTTTTTAGTACACCAAGCTGGGCGGCGCAATCAATAAAATATACATGCTGCTGACGGCTTGTGCATTCATCTTGTAACATATTATAATCAAAGATATGTACCATAATATGCAAGGGTGCTGTAATATATCACAAAAGGTAGTCAGAGCTATCGCTGCGTGCCCGCTAAGACACTCGTAAAGCCCGTAAAAGGTGAGAAACAATTAGCGTCCGCCTAACTAACCCGTTCATTGAATTTCAAATTCAAAATTTCCGACACAATGAAAGGTTTATTAGAAAAAGTACCCTAGACTATATATATATATATATATATATATATATATATATATATATATATATATATATATATATATATATATATATATATATATATATATATATATATATATATATATATATATATATATATATATATATATATATATATGCATATATATATATACGTATATATATATATATATATATATATATATGTATATGTATATATATGTATAGTGTATATAGTGTAGATATATATGTATATATATATGTGATATATATATATATATATGTATATATATATATATATATATATATATATATATATATATATATATATATATATATATATATATATATATATATATATATATATATATATATATATATATATATATATATATATATATATATATATATATATATATATATATATATATATATATATATATATATATATATATATATATATATATATATATATATATATATATATATATATATATATATATATATATATATATATATATATATATATATATATATATATATATATATATATATATATATATATATATATATATATATATATATATATATATATATATATATATATATATATATATATATATATGTATATATATCTTTAAAAGAATCTAGCTTGGAGTGAATACTCTGTAACAAATTGAGATATTGTCAGAGCCATCGAGAATCAAGAATGGGCCTCGTGGATCGAATTTTACTGCCCCTGCTTTTACTTTGTTTTATAAATACAAAAAGCAAGTGATGGATATGCAAGTAGAGCTTTCTCTCTTGGTAAGTTGTTAAAACAATATAATTAAAATAGTACTACGTTACTAAAGGAGGTAACTGCAATTGGGAGCCAAGGGCAGCACGTATCAGTCCCATAGGTCTACCCTTAGAGAATTAATTCACATTAAACTATAAACACCGTCTATTTTCGCGAGCTAGTAGCGCTTTTTCTTCAGTTCCCACACCAGTAAGGGTTTCCCCACGTGCTTGTAGCAGGCAAAATCTGTTATTTAGATGCGCTTCTAGTTGCTTGAGAAATATTGTAATTAGGTGCACTTTAGTAATTTGTGGCCAACTTAGTACATTTTGGTGGTAATCACTGTTGCTACCATTTTGTTAGGTACGAGTTGGATGTTTAGCTGCTCGCAGATTGCGATGCTTCTTCTGATAATACATTTGGTTAACATAGATGCTTCTTCTAATAATAGAGTTCATATCGTTACTTCTATGATATAGCGCCGATCACTCAAGTTGTTCATCCATTGACGCACTGTACACTGGTTTCTTTCGCTAGTTTCTTTCAGCTTAGCGTGAGACAAGACAAAAACAAGTGACAGAATAGATGGGAAATATATAATTTGGGCTATACAATTGCACATTAGGATTGGGGTTCGGGGTGGGGGTAACGTATTTGGATAGTGTGAAGTCAGAAAAAGTTCTTATTTCCTAATATGCAGAATTATTGTAGCAAACGCATTTTGCATGCAGACCCGCTATACTTTACCCCACACCAACCCCCTAGTGTGCAAATATATAGCCCAAATTTGTTTCTAACGTATTATATTTTATTATACTTAGGTATATTTCATTAGGATTAATCTAACTTGACTTTAGTGGTTGGCGCTATATCATACAAGTATCCTGATATTTTTTCGGGTAATAAATCTATGGTCCTTTCCTACAATAAAATTGTTATTGTTTTTCTTAGTATTGAACTCTCTACAATTAACCATGCATTTGCATTTTATCAAAGGGTTTGCAGACCCCTAAGAGTTGCTTTGGACTATTTAAAGAGTCAATGAACTATCATTTTCTAATTTATTCATTCAGAAATTGGTTCAACTTCATCAGGACAGTAAGAATAATCAGTAGTCTCAATAATGCCATTCCGTAACATAAACGTAAGAATGTCAAATGACAAATAGAAATAATTCACGGATCGGAAATTCATTCATTGGTCTTATTCAGGAGCGACTCTACAGCATTTGCATTGGGGGGGGGGGGGGCAAGAGGGGTCAGGATCCGGATATTCAATTAGCATGGTCTATATAATATATTTTTATCCAAATTTTGGGAGGAGCAAATGCCCCCCCCCTTGCCCCTCCCAAACCCCGCCCCTGGTATTATTACATGTGTGGTATTCATGCCCCAATGGGGCATTATGACAATCTGGAATTGCAACACAAACAAGTTCATCCTTCTCACATATCCAAATAAACATTATTCATAACGTAACTTTTATTAATATTTCACAATATATAATTGTATTTTCCTATGGTTATTATTTTGTGTAAGTACTACAGAAAATAGACAAAGGGTTGTTATTAAAACCCATCCATTTTTTCACGAGGGGTACTTAACGTTACGGAAATTATAGAAAGGGGTTAACATAGAATATAGAATAGTGAAAATACCCCTTCCCAAGACTTTGATTTAAAGGTAGCAAAATACCCCATCTCAAAAACTGGTTCCTTATTTTTTTATATTAAATTAAAAAATAAAACGACTTTGTATTGTTTCCATAGAAATAAATAATTATATATAACTCTCTTTCATTCGTTCTTGTATGTATTTTTCATTGTAGCATTTTCACTGATGGAGTTTAGTGACTATTTTATTATTATTATTATTTTGTTGTTGTTTTTCGGTATTCCAGAACTTGGCATTTGTCCGAAGTTCGAGGAATATTCCAGAGGAATATTCCTAATATTCCAGAGGAATATCATATATATATTTTTTTTATCTTAAAGGAAAAGCCCTAATAGTAGTAGTACTACCCTAATGGTAGTAGTAATGGTAGTATAGTAAATGGCCTCTTCTACCCTAAACACCTTAAAAGCAAAATTCTTATGTCACTATCTTCAGAAAATTTATATTTATT